>NC_035434.2:36911681-37006681 GCF_002127325.2 Helianthus annuus | reverse complement strand
TTGGCTTCTTTTCCTCCTCCGCTACTACAATGTGTGCTAAGAAACCATGTATTCCTTTCAGAGATACTTGTTTGCTTGAATGCACGACATAAGTTTCAATTCCTTCGAGGATAATTCGCCATAAACACATAATTGGTCGCGTTTGAAACAGAGAAACGAATCATCTTTTCGAAACAAACAACTTCAGCACGATTTTCACGAAGAACATCCATGCCAACTATGATGTCAAAACTACCAAGTTGCATTGGAATAAGATCGATTGGAAAGATGTGATTGTTGAGTTCGAGAGTACAATCAGGAAGAACAGAACTAACAATGACGGTTCTTCAGATGGCGATTTCTACGTCGAACGTCGTTGGGAGGTTAGCGCGTTTACGATTTAGGAGTTTTTCAAATTCAAACGACACAAAACAGTTATCGGATCTAGTATCAAATAAACACAAAGCATAAATACCGTTAACAAGGAACGTACCATTGACAACATTGTTGTTAGTCTGAACCTGGAGGACATTGATATTGAAGGTTCTTCCGCGGGCTGTTTGTTGTGGTTGCTGCTGCTGCTGATTCTGAGGCTGCTGCTGCTGTTGTTGCTGCTTGGGCTGGGACTTATTATTAAATTGGGTAGTTGAGGGTGTTTTAATTGATGTCACGGTTATGGAGGGTTAATATGGTAGCTGCCATATTAATAGTTGATTATGATAAACGTTATGTTATTGCAATGCTGTTGATGATAAGGTGAATATAAAAGAGTGGTGGAACCAACTAATTAAAGTTTAACATAAGGGGATGACTACTAGAACAAGTTAATACATAAGTTGGGTCACACAACATCAACTGGGCCGGTCAGGTTGGGTAGAAAGAAACTGAATTGGACTACAACAGGTGAAAACATGATTTGTTGGGTTTGGGTGTGTTAGTGGGCTGAAATCAAATGGACTGTTATTAGACTTAATTGGGTAAACCAGTATTAATGTTAAAGTGGAATTATAATTTGTATTTGGGCCGTTAATTCGGTTAAGTCAAACACTAGGGTAATCGTTAACGGGATTAGGTTGCCATGAGTTGCGTAGACTGGTAATATGGATCAGTTATGAATCGGATGCCCACTATGTTATGAATACGATGTTTAATGATACTGATACTTACTGTGACTTGCGAGATGAAATATATTTTGCTTGATTGCAACCTGTGTATTGAATGCAAAGAATACATGTGTTATGTTTGCACGAAACTAACTGTTAGTGGTAACCACGATAGGGATAGATTGATCAACTTGGAACACGTACTTTAATCTAACCGAGCAAATCAAAGGTGAGTTCATCTTTCTTGAGCATGCGTCCCGGTGGTTGGGACAGTCAGTGGGTATTCCTGGGAGGGACAAGTCTTTTGGGTAAAACGGGAATGTTGGATAATATACTCTTCCTATCACCTTTAAAGTCCCTCCGTGTTGTTTGGTTACCTAGGTGGTAACATGGTATTAGTTAGTAGCGCTACTTAGGTTTGGCAACCTCACCCCGTATCTGGGAGAACGGGTGTTGAACTAATGACCTAGTCATGACCAATGCTTTGATAGGAGCATTGGAGAAAGGGCAAAATAATCAGAAGCCATCTTCTATTCGGGTTATTATCAACATTGTTTTCAACATTACTTTCGGAATTAACTTCAATAGATTAACTACATACTTGGTAAACAACGTTTTTGTAAAACTATGAACTCACCAGCGTTGTCTGATACACTTGTTGCATGCTCGCAGGTTGTTAGGTAACTCGGAACTGGGAACTTGCTGTCTGGAGTAGCTGGAGTGGTCATGGGTCGACAGGAAGGATTTATGTGACTGATTTCTTGATATTATACTTTGGTTTTGAAACAGTTTAACTTCGTTTACTATTTGCTTCCGCTGAACTTATTGATTTTCGTTTCAAACTTGTTGAATATGTTTTTATTAATAATGGGGATTTTATTTATAACTTGTATGGGTTCAATGTAATTGGTGGCTCGTTATTGGTATGTCACACGCCTAACAGGGACACTCCCTATGTGGTAATTTGGGGGTGTGACAGATTGTTTGCCGCCGGGTTCTAATCAAGCCGAGAGAGAGAGAGAGAGGAGGTCTAGGGTTCTTGTGTGTGTTCTTGTGTTGTGTAACAAATGAGAAAAACCAAGTCCCTAAGGTGTTTACACGGTATAGAGGGGTGAGCCGGCCCTTACATGGGCTGCCCTATTGGTCCGCGTACAAGGTGTAAAGCCCAAATGGCTTTGTGCGATCAAGTATAGGTGTGTGTGTTGTGCGATCGGGTTAATACATGCATACATACGTTACATCATGCACTCAATAACAAAACATTCATTAAATCCAATCATATAATTTAGTTCACATATGCACGTAGCGTTACACAAAGTAAGTCTAAAGTTCGAGTTGTCACAGCTACTATGCAAATCGGCATAGTTTTGCAGTTTGACACAAATAGTCCATGCGATCGAACAAACTTGTTTTCCACACACCAAACCATCCAAAACTTATTTCTAAGTTATGTAAAGGTTATTTATGGTATGTTAAGCCTATGTCACTATTCCGGAGTGTTTGTCGCGTTAAACTGACTGCGTTTACGCGCCAGTTCGCGTACTTTCTAGAAAGCGATTTAAAACTTGAAATCGAACTCGAATCAAATCATAAAATCATCAAACACAATACACACATAATAGCACCAAAACACATATTATAACACCAAAGCACATTGTTTTATTGATAATTAACATTTTTTTACATTGAACATCGATTACAGAACACAGTTGTCACAAGAAAACGAGTGTTTGTACGTGATTTTGATGGAGAAGATGATGTAGAAGTGTTTAGTAATGAAGATTGTACAAGATTTGGGGAGAAATACTTATGAAATGGCCTTAAATCGATGAGAAAAATGATTGAGAATGACTTGGGAGCGTGTGGTCAGATGGAGACGTCAAATCAGTGAAAGGGACGTGTACGGCGGTATTTATAGAGGGTGAGAGAGAGTTAAGTCGATGGATGATGTGCTGAATGTGGTCTGTGAAACTAAACCTAATCTAGACACCCTAGTTTTAAATCTATAAACTAAGACTCTCTAAATGCTAGACCACTGACAGGCAAGTGTACCTATCGTACGCAGTAAAGCCTAATGAAGTTCGAGTATCGAACCCACGAGACACTAGCGACGTTAACTAGACTCTGACTCAACTAATTACATAATTCGTTTAATTTGTGTTTTTGGTAATTTTCTAATTCTACTAAAGCGAGTAAACAAGGGAACAAAGCAAGCAAGCAAGATGGTGAAGTAACGAGAAGTAGACAATGATGAGAAAGAACTACCCAGACTTCGAATCCCTATGACCAACCCATGACCTCTAGTCCTGACCAATGGCTAAAGCTCCGAATCTTACCAGAAAACCTCCCGCTAAGGATCATCAACCAAAATAGAAGATGGAACAAAGTGATGAAGTGCTAAATTGGAAACGTCTCGAGCTATCGACACCGAATCCCACGACTGTCAGATTAATAACAACTATGGTGCTAAAATCCTCCGGTCATGAAGCTAAACCTGCTAAATAATTGAAAACCTAGGAAACCCTAAACGCGAATAAGTAGCTGGATCCGAGCTATCGGCCACCAAACTAGCAAACAACGCCTAGCTAATAACCTAGCAATCCTGATTCGTCGCTAGATTTGCCAGAAAAGGATGCACACGATACTCAGTTGATTTTAATTAATTTAGTTAAACTTGAATTATCTCTAATCTCAAGCTCTAGAACGAAAACCTAATAGATTAACCAACCTATAATGATCTAAATAGTTCCAGACCATACTAACAAGATCACATAACCAAACAACCAATCACAACGAAGATAAGCATATAAATTCATAAACAATCACAAAACAGGAATATGTAAATCATCCCAATTTAATCATTAATCAAAACCAACTAATCAAAATATTAAGTCATACTAGGTAGCATAAAAAGTTACCCAAGAATCATATTCAAGAAAAAGAAACAAGTTTCATACGATAAACAAACCATATTAATAGTGTGTATAACACAAAGTCTAACACAACCAAACCTGAATTTTGATCGCGATTTGAACCCTTGAACCAACTCTTTTCCCTTCTTGATCTTCTTTTTTTTTCTTTTTTTTTTTTTCTGTTTGTAGCCGTCTCGAACAAAGTCTGCTCCCTAGAATCTTGCGCCTCCAAAAATTGCCAAAGAACCCTCTGCCTCCTTGCCGTCTTCACGCCAATATATATATTTTTTTCCTTTTAACCTTGCTGCCATTCAATCTTGCTTTTCGTAGCAGCTTCCGAAAATAAAATAATATTGCCACCAAAAAAGAATTCTTATTCTTTTCCCTAGAATTCGTTCCCTACCAACTAGTTTAATACCCGTCCGGTGGACGGGTTACGTTGATTATATAGTAACAACATGAATGAACCTATGAACACATAAAAATAAAATAGAGTCAACTTACACAAGATACATAAACAACTTGACAAACAAAGCTAACCTATATTAAGGCTATGGGTTTCCCCTGTAATTGTGGGCGGGTCGGATTCTCAGAGCTATCTGTTTTCGCAGGGCATGGGTGACCCTTTCACCAATTAGTTTAATGGAGTGGCCGCGCTTGTATAATATTTGTTTACATTATAAAAAATTCATCTTGTAAGAATGATCCTATAGAACTTATGTTAGTGATTCCCATGTTGATAAGTAGAACACACCCACCTCAACGAAAAAACACTAAGTGGGCTTACATTTAAGAAAATGAAAAAAAAAAAAAAAACTACTTGAAATGATAGGTAACCACTTTTTTTTTACATAAAGGAGTGGTATTGATGCATATGATGCATAAACACCCTTTTTAGTTTAAATCTTGTGCTGATGACTTTTGACTTCTAATCAGTGAGTGGTTTTCTTGTAGCATTAAAAGTTTGAAAAAATATGGGTACAAGTTTTTTTTATTTGCATTTTTAACATCAATATTATATACCATCTTTGGATGTATTTAAAATAATAATGAAATTAAGAATAACAACTCAAAATTATGAACTTATGATTAATGAATAAGTGCCATCAGGTATTCATTTACATGACAAGAATGTTGGAGCTCCAGGGGAGTATCCACCTGATATTTTGTTGTATCCCTATAAAGTAAATAAAAAATTGAAAAATTACTAATACATTTTGAGTTAATCATACGAATAGCTGCCCCACGCTCCAACTACGCCTCTCCGTTATGGTTCCACGCCCCCGTCTTCCTACGACGCCCACACGGTTCCTTCTTTTTCTCCTTCCTAACTCCTGTAATTTGCCCCAAGCCTTCGCCCCAACGACACCTCATAACATACGGCCTAATAAACGCCATCTGACCTTATGAAACATATAGTATATAACAAATTAAATTTGATGGGTTGTTTGAAAATTAAGTATATTTTCCTAGAATATCCGAATCACTGATTATTTATTAGAACCTAAGAATGGAGAAAAAGATCTTCAAGTTGATCTGATCACTTCACCCTTACAAAAAAATAGAACATTTGATCGAAACCTCAATTACCCAACCTGTCATATTGCAACAAATATTAAAAAAATATGTATCAAAAGAAACATAAATTCTTACTGCTTTTGTTGCATGTTGTCTAAAGACGATAGCGAGCACCCAAAATTATCCATCTTGATCTGTCACACCCATCCGCACACATTGCCATCTCTATTCCAAACCATGTATGTATGGATACAGTTATACAAACATTAGAACATACTATTTGGATGCATGTTGTCTTGAGATAATATCAAGCACCCTCACTTAAGCCTTCTTCAGTTTTACAAGATCCTGACCTCTTAAAGGGTGTGCGATTAACTGCATCGTGATTTGGCAGCAGAAGTTAAAAACAAAAATGTCAATACAGATTCAAAGTAAGCATAGGTGTGACAACACTTTCTTCAAATAGGAGTACCATTTATAGCTGAAACATGATGATACTTTTTGTCCTTTGTTGATTGATTGTTGTAGCATGGAAGTTTCAACTTCATATTCAACACCCTGCAGTCTTATTTTAAATTCTGACCTTATAGGCATTAGGCACAAGCTTTTGTAGAGCTTTCATCAATTACAGGTATGATGTCAAGCCTAATGTATGTCTTTTTTTGTCATTTTTACTATGGTAAATAACTAATATCTGCAATTGCCACTTAGGCTGTAGCCTAGTGGTAGAGGGAAAATACCCTCTTGGGGGAGGCAGGAGTTCGAAACCCACCAAAGGTGGAATAGGGGTGAAAATTATTAGCTGTTCGAAAAAAAAAACGAATATCTTCAATTAAAATTTCTAGAAATCAGTATTTGTTTAACATAATAGTATCATACATTAAATGTATGAGTACATACTAGATGGATTACACTAAAAACCACAACACAATGAAAAAAGTAACTGATGAACTATTGAAACGTGAAATGGTTAGGCACTCCTTAATATGAAAAAAGTTAACTAATAGTCATGTATAGTAGACAAGGGGCATAAAGATGGACTGATTAAAAAAGACTAATAAGCATGATACTTGACTACAAAGAAGTTCTTGTTTGATAAAGTCAACTGATAGTATTTGAAAGAACTAAAAACAAAATAATATGCATTACTTGTTTGGGGTAGATCTCAATTGCACATGTTTCTCAATGACGTTAAAGAGCTATCTCAAGCCTACCCAGGGAAAAGAAAGATTTTTACATCAAGTTCCACCTCCAATGCTAGTTGCAAACTTAAGATCATTTCAGTTATTAAAGAACCAACTTATATTTTTCTTTTAATGCAAGCACCAACTAAAGCATATGCTATACCAAATAAAACCTAAGTTTAACTAATTGAACTGTTTGTTCTTAACATGACTACATGCTTTCATCATGGCTGCAAAATATTTAGTTTTTTTTGTTTTTCAAAAGGTAAAATAAAATATAGTACCCTTTTGCGCTTTCATATGACCTTGATCACACTCTAGTTATACTTTCCATTAATACAATCAACAGCTAGGCCCGTCATTTTTAACCTTTAATTGGGTTCGGGCTTCTCGTGTCCCTTATTAACCGAGACCCGATCACCGAAAAGGCCCGACTCGGTTAATAAGTGACATGAGATGTCCGAACCCAATTAAAGGTTAGACTCGAAACCGAACACATTTAATCAGGTCAGTTATTTGGTTAAATTTATGCTATTTCAAATAAACTTAATGAAGATTTAACGTATGCTGGTAAAAATGGCGAATATACCATCAATGAGTGAACAATTTGGACTAAAAGTGACATGACCATCCAACTGTAATTTAGAATAAAAAAGGGACAACTTGTCAACAAATATACTATACCCACCAATTTCCCATTTTACCTCCTCTATAACAAATGTATGTGGATGATAAATAGTTAGATTAGTCGACCAGTCGGCTTTTGGCTTTCATCACGAAACTTTTCCAGTGCTTCATTTGCAGCAGATGCTATGTCAGCTTTGAGTGATGGGAAACGCTTCAACTCCTGCAAAGAGTGACAACTTTTTGTTGCAAACAAAGCATCCCCAAAATGCAAAAGAATAACCACATCTCACAATAACCAAAATGATTTAGTTACCACTGTCTCTGCTATGGATTTCCTCACAAGTTCTTTTAAACTGAAGTGTACCTTAGGAGAGAAAAAATAGTTAATTTTAACCCTTCTCTTTGCATTGCATCACATAGTCGAAAACAAAAATGAATCACAAAATTGGAAAAGGATTAAATTAAAGGTAAATTAAGAGCTGGGAGCAAGAAACTACACATTACTGTCATTAGGAAAGCTTCCAATTGAACCGAAACCATCCTGTTATCTTCCCACAACCTAGGGTTTGTTCTGAATGGCGTAACAAAGATTATGATGGCTAACAACCAATTAAGAAACAACAATCACTTAAGCCATACAAGTAGAAAAAAGGGTTGAATGAAATACCTTTTGAAATTGCTGATAGGAAGCAAGGATGATTCTTCAATAAGCTATTGAAGCGATGTATTTAGTCAGGTGTAACGTTGATCCTGCAATAAGCGAATTGAAGCAATGATTAGTGATGATTATCGATTAAGTTGTGTTTATGGTGCCAATGGATGTTGATGAAATCGCACCACTCCAATGGATAAGAGAGAGATGAGGATGATTCTGATGTTGGAGGGCACGGTGATTGAGCACATAGTGGGGGGTTAAGGGTTTTATGGGCGAGGAGAGAAACAGACTGCTAAAATCACGGGAGAGCGAGATGGTGAAGAAACCACAATAACTATGGAACGGCTTTACTCCAAATGAAAACTGTCAAATTTTGGAGGTTATTATCGTGTAGTAAACTATTGTACGTGGGGTGAGGTTGGGAAGTTCTTATGAAACCATCCGGTAACTGGAAAACTGCTCTTCTAAAATAAAAACTGCCAAATTATTGAGGTAACTTCCTACTTATTATGGCTGAGATTAAATTTCAGAATTAACCACCTTCAATTGACGGTTCAGGTAAATCCCAGAAACAGTTATTAGTGTCATTTTGGGCAGTTAATTGCCTGAGAATAATAGTATAATAATAATTATATAAGACTCAAACCCAGGTTTGTAGGAAGCTTAGAGAGTTGTGGAGATAATGGACAGTAAAATTAGGAGGTAACCACCAGCTAAAAAAAACGCTCTAAACCGCCATCATAGCGGTTATTTTTGGGAGTTTAAACGTTCATCTCAGCATGATCCGACGGTGGATATCGATTTAGAAAGCGGTTAGACTTAATGGGTTTAATATATATATAATTGATGTGTATATGAATTTTCAATAGAGTTAATAGCCAAAATGGTCCCTGAGATTTGCTCACTTTTGTCACTTTAGTCCAAAATCCAAATTTTTTAAATCTGGGTCCCTGAGGTTTGCATTTTGTTGCCATTTTAGTCCAAATTTCAAAAAAGTCAAATTTTGTCATTTTTTTTACTGAAGTTTGTCTTTATCCTCATTTCTCATAAGGGGAGAATTGTCATTTATACATTATTATAAACTAATTTATATTAAAGAAAATAAAAAAAACCCTCTTTAAATTACCCTAATCAATGGATCCAAACACTCACTTTCCCCATCATCTTCTTCCTCACCGGCTTCCCTTCCCCTAATCGAACCCTAACAATGGATGACAACGAAGACTGGAACTGGTGCATCCGAAGAGAAGGCACAACGTTTGATCCTGAAGTAAAATATGGTACGTTTTTGTCAATTTGATTTTTTTTTCTTTCAAAATTGTTAGGGCAATCTTAGTTGAATCGATATCTGAAAAGTTTTTTTGTCAATATACAGCTAATCGACCTGGATTTTTCACGCTGAGACTTCATCATGGAGGTAATTTCACTGATGAGGATGACTTTGACTACAAGGGGGTCAGGTAGACCACATTGACAATCAACTTTACATGATGAAGTCAGAATCCACCTTGTCAATGTGGTCTACCTGACCCCCCTGTAGTCAAAGTCATCCTCATCAGTGAAATTACCTCCATGATGAAGTCTCAGCGTGAAAAATCCAGGTCGATTAGCTGTATATTGACAAAAAAACTTTTCAGAGATCGATTCAACTAAGATTGCCCTATCAATTTTGAAAGAAAAAACATCAAATTGACAAAAACGTACCGTATTTTACTTCAGGATCAAACGTTGTGCCTTCTCTTCGGATGCACTAGTTCCAGTGTTCGTTGTCATCCATTGTTAGGGTTCGATTAGGGGAAGGGAAGCAGGTGAGGAAGAAGATGATGGGGAAAGTGAGTATTTGGATCGATTGATTAGGGTAATTTAAAGAGGGTTTTTTTTATTTTCTTTAATATAAATTAGTTTATAATAATGTATAAATGACAATTCTGCCCTTATGAAAAATGAGGATAAAGACAAACTTCAGTAAAAAAATTGACAAAATTTTACTTTTTTGAAATTTGGACTAAAATGGCTACAAAATGCAAACCTCAGGGACCCAGATTTAAAAAATTTGGATTTTGGACTAAAGTGGCAAAAGTGAGCAAAAATCAGGGACCATTTTGGCTATTAACTCTTTTCAATATTAGGGTTTTGAATAATATATACAAACATTCTAAAATAAACTCACATCCACGTTTGTTTTTTTTTCATTAAATTTTTTTTCTTTTCTCAACTTTTCAAAAATTGCAAAGTAGTCCCTTGACTTGTTAACTAGTGTTTCTTCGTTTATTAACCGTTTAAGCTTGTTTCGATTCCTTTTTTCGCACCGGGACCGGTAACAATATAAAATAATAAAATATAAAATAATAATAATAATAAAAATGAATCTAATTAATTACTAAACTATACAAAATACATAGGATAAAAGTGTGTTTTTACAACACATCAGTGGAGAAGTGGCGTGTTCGGTCGGATGGCCATCCGAGCGGATGGTCATCCGGACGGTAGTCCATCCGATCGGTTGTTCATCCGATCAGCCGAGTTGCGTTTGTTGGTTTTCCAACTTTCGTTTCATGCGTTAAGCGTTGCGTTGCATTTAATTGAGTTGCGAGTAAGCGTTTGAGCGTATAAGCGTTGCGTTGAGATAACCACATAACATATAACCAAATAATCACACAAATAACACACATCAAACAAATAATATAACCCATTCCGCATTTCGAGTTTGTGTTGCGATAGCGTTTAGTCTAAATGAGCGATGTATTATGCAATAAAATGCGTTTAATGCGTTGTAAGTAGCGTTTAAATGCGATAAATGCATTTTGAATAAGCGTTGTAATCATGTGTTGTAACAAGCGTTTAAAATGCGTCTAAATTATATACAACTCAATTAAGCAAGAAATGAGAGATACAAGTAATGACCCAGAAGTCGGGTTGTTACATGGGTGGTAGCGTATCTCACAGTCGTAGTCGTTGAGAAGTTCAACCCATATGCGTTGGCGCATATTTAGTTCTTTCTGGTTCAAGATGTGTTGTAGGCTCTTATGGTCGCTGAAGACCGTACACTTAGTACCATACAGGTAGTGTCACTAAATCTTCAACGCGAAAACAACTACACCGAGTTCGAGATCATGGGTTGTGTAGTTCTTCTCATGGACCTTGAGTTGGCGAGACGCGTACGTGATAACCTTGTCTCGTTGCATAAGAATGCAACCAAGACCTAGGTTAGAGGCATCACCATAAACAACAAAGTCGTCGTTTCCATCAGGTAGCGCGAGTACGGGAGCGTTGCAAACTATACGCTTAAGAGTTTGAAAGGCATTCTCTTGTTCGGTTCCCCAAACAAAAGACTTGTCTTTATGTGTCAGAGAGGTGAGAGGGTCGACGATTTTAGAGAAATCAGTGATAAATCGACGGTAATAACCCACCAATCCGAGAAAAGAACGAACTTTAGACGGGGTTTTCAATGTAATCCAACTCTTAACTGCTTCAATCTTCGCGGGATCGACGTGAATTCCATGACTGTTGACAATATGACCGAGGAATTGAACCTCCTCGAGCCAAAATTCAGACTTGGAGAACTTGGCGTAGAGGCGATTTCCTTGGAGAAGTCGAGAACTAAACGAAGATGCTGCAGATGTTCGTCTTTCGACTGCGAATAGATAAGGATATCATCGATAAACACGATAACGAAGCGATCTACAAAATGTTTACACACACGGTTCATCAAATCAATGAAGACTGCGGGTGCATTGGTGAGACCAAAAGGCATGACCACGAATTCTTAATGGCCATAGCGGGTACGAAAAGCGGTTTTAGGGATATCTTGCTCCTGAATACGCAGTTGATGATAACCAGAACGTAGATCGATCTTTGAGAAACACGTAGCGCCCTGCAATTGATCAAATAAATCGTCGATTCGAGGCAGAGGGTAGTGATTCTTGATGGTAAGCTTGTTGAGTTCTCTATAATCGATGCACATTCGAAATGATCCATCCTTCTTTTTCAAGAAAAGGACAGGTGCGCCCCATGGAGATGTGCTTGGGCGTATGAAGCCTTTATCAAGTAACTCCTGGAGTTAACTAGAAAGTTCACGCATTTCGGATGGTGAGAGGTGATAATGAGCTTTAGCGACAGGGTTAGCTCCAGGATAAGATTGATACAAAAGTCTATATCGCGGATAGGGGGTAGAGCGGGTAAATCGTCAGGAAAGACATTAGGAAAATCACGAACCACAAGTACCTTTTCCATCGGCTTCTTTTCCTCCTCCGCTACTACAATGTGAGCTATGAAAGCCAAGTATTCCTTGAAGAGATACTTCCTTGCTTGGATGCGCGACATAAGTTTCAATTATTTCGAAGATACTTCGCCATAAACAGATAATTGCTCACCGTTTGAGAGGGAGAAACGAATCATCTTTTCGAAACAAACGATTTCGGCATGATTCTCACGAAAAAATCCATACCTACTATGACATTGTAACTACCAAGTTGCATTGGGATGAGATCGATCGGGAAAACATGATGGTTGAGTTCGAGAGTACAATCACGGAGAACAGAACTAACGGTGACGGTTCTTACGGTGGCAATTTCTACGTCGAAGGCCGTCAGGAGATTAGCGCGTTTACGTTTAGGAGCTTTTCGAATTCAAACGACACAAAATAGTTATCGGCTCCAATGTCAAATAAACACGAAGCATAAATACCGTTAACAAAGAACGTACCATTGACAACGTTGTTGTTAGTTTGAGCCTGGCGGACATTGATATTGAAAGTTCTTCCGCGGGCTGCTTGTTGCTGTTGCTGTTGCTGAGGCTGCAGCTGCGGCTGCTATGGTTGATGTTGTTGCTGCTGCGGTGGTAGCTACTGCTGGAGCTTTTGTTTCACAACGTGGAGCGGGCAGACGTTAGCAAAGTGGTTCGGGTCACCACAAGAGTAGCAAGCTCGTGCATGAACAACGGGCGCAGGAGCTGCTTGGTTACCCTAAAGAGCAAGGGGTTGAGCTGGCGGTGCTGGAGGAGCTTGAGCGGCTTGCTAGCGTGGGCCTGAACGACAATGAGCAGTAAAGTGCCCATAGATGATGCAGTTTGCACATAAACGACAGTTGATCCCTGTCGGATGATGGTAGGTGCAAGTTGGGCACAGAGGATGGATACCAGTGTACGCACACTTGATAGGCGGTGTGTTGGTAACAGTAGCTGGACGACTCTGGTTGCTGGGTTGTACGGGGACGGCGTTAAGTGGAGCGGTGGTGGTAGCATAGTTCTTGTTGTTGTAGTTGTTCTTTCGCTTGCGGCTCTGGCGTGAAGACTTCCTTGTGATGCTGCACAGTCGGTAGCGGGAGTTGCGGTTGCTTGACTGAGACTCTTGGTTTAGGTTTTGAAAGCTCCAGCAAGACTCGTTTATCGTTGATCTCGGTTGCTAGCTGATAAGTTACCTCAATCGTAGCAGGTCTTGCCGCTTGAATGAAATCGGCTACACAATCATGGAGAGCTTGAATGTACTTCTTGATCATCATATCTGGAGTAGCCACCTGACTAGGACAGATAATACTCAGCTGGTTGAAACGAGCGGTGAGACCAGCGTTGTCACCTTCTTCCTTCTTGATGTGGAAGAATTCGTTCTCCAGTTTCTGGACTTCATGAGGAGGACAGAACTCCTTCATCATGAGCTCCCTGAGTTCCTCCTATGAGAGGCCATAAGCTGCATCGTTACCGCGCCTGTTGCGCTCAGCAGTCCACTAATCCAGAGCCCTGGACTGAAAGACTCCAGTAGCATTCAAAGTACGCAGATTTTCTGGGCATCCGCTTTGCCTGAAGGTGACTTCGATAGAGTCAAACCACTGGAACATAGCACTGGGTCCACCTTCACCAGTGAAGTTTGCAGGACCGCAGGCCTTGAATTGTTTAAAGCTGAAAGGAGTTCGCGGTGCGTCGCTCTTTGACTCGACAAAAGATTTGCTGCTGACCTCATTGATCTCACTGACGATATGAGGTATGACCTTATCCATTTCCTTGGCCACAAGTGAAGCAATACGCTTGTCAGCATGGTTTCTGTCACACCCCGATATTTCCACGTATTACCGGTGGGCCCGGTGGGGAGTATCGTGACATAGTTGATATCATCATAGTCAAACGACACAATTTAAATGCACATCGGAAGCAAAAGATAAATATATTACAATCCGATTCAAAAGTAATATCAAATATTACAACGGAATGTAAGATGGATCCACAGGCGGATCTTAAAACAGAAAGATAACATTGTTCAACAGACTTTAGGCATCTAGAGCTGGCACGATTCCCTATTAACGCCCTGAGCTCCCAGCCAATTACGTATAGTACCTGTCACTTAATCTTTTTGGAAAAATACGTCAGTTTACACTGGTAAATACAATTAACTGACTCATTTTGAAAATGTTTTAGAAAATTGATTTGAATGCTCAAGGCACAAAATTCTTTTATAACTTGGGATAATTACTTATATATAAACTTGTAAAAGAATTACATGCTTGTTATACGTTTAGTAGCCCGATCTGTATACCGGGTTAAAGATTAATAGACACACCACAAGTATAATGCCCACAAGGTTGATTCCTTTAAGTGGATTACCAGTTTTTACATATGCAACTGTCAGGTGTACGCCTACACCCCGTGCTTAGGTCGTGGCCATTTCATGAATGATGCCAAGGATATCCGGGACATGGTCATTAACCTCCCAAAGGCTTTAAGCAAACAAAACAATTTAAACGGGTCATCTCAATAAATTAACCTTCATACGATCAAAAATTCTCTTTCTTGGATGATGGAAAAACTGCCCGACCAAGCGGTATTTTATACTCAGCTGTATATCCTAATCAGCAAGCACAAGTACCTTTACTGGGGCTCTAAATCTGGAACGAAGGTTTTTAATAACCTATTAGATTCCTAACGGGTCTTAATTAAGCCTATGCTTAGACCGGTTAGTTTTAAAGGAGGATATGGTTCAAAACGCATGACTAAGCGAAGACTGAATTAGAATGTGGTTTAGACCCGACAAGCTTGTATACTTGTGTAATAAGGGTAAACTAAACACATTCTGGATTTGAGATAAAAATGATAAGGTTTGACCCGTTTCGGCTAATTTATGCATACTAGTTACATAAGCCGACCCGAACACGAAAAGTGCGTAACGGGTAACCAAATGAGTCATGAATAGGTTTCCTAAGTTAATATGCCTTTAATATGTTGTGATATTAGTAGGATACCTTCCATTATGCCCAAAACGAATTTAAAACCAATTTATGCCCCGTAGGGGTATTTTGGTCATTTTAAAGGTTATAAGAGAGGTTAAATAATAATCTGAGGTCCTGGTCTGATATAATCACTAAAATACTCCATTTAATAAGTTATATCAGCAGGGTATTACATATATGTGAAATTTATTAATTATAACCAAACTATGCACCGAAGGGGCATTTTGGTAATTTCACTTAAGCTTTAAAGGTCAAAATTAGAATTCTGAGTTGAAAACTTTTGCCTATTGTTTAATTATGAAAATTTACTTAAAAGATCAGTAGGTATCAAACCTTATATGTTAAAAATAGTTTTAAGCGATTTCCGGGTTTTATAAGAAAATCTGATATTTTTATCATTCCAGAAAGCTTAAAATGTTTTATTTATCATATAAAATCAGTAGCAAAAAGTTTGGTATCAAAATGTTATGTAAAACTCATTTTATGGTCAAAAGGGCAAAACCGGCAATTACCGAATCTAGGCTAGAACCCTATGTTATGCTCAGCCTAAAAATAAATAAAAATCTTTAAAAATCCCAAAATATTATTTTACATCAGTAGGTAAAAATTTTGGTATCAAAAAATTGGGTTTAGATAGGCTTTATGCTACTTACGTCGTTTAATTAATAAAAAGCTTTCTAATTACGCTATTGGGCATAACTCCTAATCTAGACCTCAGACCTAAAACTGATGTCAAATTTGAAGGACAAGTTTATGAATCAGTAATAAAGATTATTATCCTCTCACATTTTCAAAATTCTCGTTTTAGGGTCAAAAGGGCATAATGGTCAACATTTAAGCATATAACGAGAACATGTAAATGAATAGGATAACTAAGGATCCAAGTTGTATAACCTCAGAGGGTTACACTAACCTATAACATGGTCCTAAAGGAATCCTAAGGCATATCTAAACTAAGCTAAATCGGGTTAGAACTGAAAGTCAAAGCAAAAGTCAACTTTTGCGACTTTCGGTTCCGAACCGAGCCTATACTTAGAATTGTCGGGTTGAACATGCTTAGACATGTTCAACTAATATTTACCAAGTGATTAAAGTGAGAAAACTGATTTTATGGCCTTTATATTAATAGTTATGAATTTTATTTAAAACTAACCCATTTAACTTTTATTTGACCCGACAATTTAACTAAGTAAACGTGGTAATTAGGAGGTGCCCTTTTGAGGGTTTAACACCTACCTAATTACGGTCACGTAGCCATGTTCGTTGCGAACAATGGCTCAACCGTTTAAAAGTCATAGCGTTTATCGAAAACGCTTGACTTTTCAGCTATAAACGCTAAACGATTAATACTAAGCACGAAAAGATACTTACAAGAGGTCCTATGGACTGAAGGAGGTTTTCAAGAAGCTCAAGATCCTCCAAGAATTCAGAGAACAAGCAGAAAGGAATGAAGGTGCAAATGAAACCTTGAGCTCAAGGGGTATTTATAGGATTTTGAGTACCGTTAAGACTGTTCTTCGATAAACGTGATTACATCTGGACCATACACATATTACCCACTATTTTTGGTAATCTATGGGTGCCCACAACAGCCCCTATGTGACAACTCGTATTTCGAACCCGTTTTTGTATCGTATGTAACGTATTTGAACTTGGTTGACTGATTAAATGAATTATGTTATGACATGTGATTATATGAACTTTGTGAATGATGAACGTTATGTGCTATATGTGTTACGTGTATGTATGATAAACACACAACCCGAACCGCACAACACTAGCTCAACGCACAAGCCCAATCGGGTTACACTCCTTGCATCCGAACCTAGGGCAGCCCAAAGTGGGTTCGGCCCACTTCATTATACGTGTATACACACAACCTTAGGAGGTTGTTTCTCATTTGTTGCAAAAATATAACAACACACTAGAAACCCTAGCTCTCTCTTCTCTCTTCTCAAACCGACGACCACCGAAGACTATTGTTCTCGGATCATCCTTTCCTACTCGTAACCGGTTAGTGTTTGATGCTTTGATTGTATATGAGTATGTGTTCGATTTCATGGGTAGGGTGGTTTGCATGATTAATCGGATGTTTTGCAATATGTTGTTTGGATTTCTGCTAAGATTTGTTGTAAGCCGAATGTTTGTTAAATTGATTATATGCTTATGTTAATCGGATGATATGTCATTGTTTCGGGTGTTAGAATGGATCGGCTTTGGGGTTGATACGTTAGATGGGATTGTTAGCTTGTTGATGTTATCGGCCACATGTTCATTGATAGATTAGTGTTCATGCTTGGATTAGGGTTATGTAATTGGTTGTAAAACCCTTGTTTGATCGATAATATGCAAACTATTAGTTGTTAATTGATTGTGTGCAAGTATGGAAACATTGTAATTGATTGACAAAATGTATGGTTGTAACCGATTGCATGATATTCGGAAGATTTAAACAACCGCACAAGCTCCAACCGTACAAGATCAGACTATACAAATCTGATCCGAACGCACAAGAGCTAAATCGCACATTTTGGGCACCGATTTTTAAACACATGGTACAGCTTAGTTATGCATGATCGCACAACACCCTGTGGATCGCACAAGTAGGTGTCGATCGCAGAAGGGGTTGGGCCACACACTCTCATTAAGTGATGATACACTGTTGGGCCGAATGGCCCAAACTATCAATCGCACAACTTAATTGGAACACACAACCGTTCGGGTCGCACAAGGTTAGTCGGGTTGCACAAGATATTTGTTGACTTGTTGCTTGGGCCGTATATGTTGGATTAATTACTTAACCTGTTGGGCCGGGCATACCTATTGGACTGGGCTGGTACGGATCGCACAAGGCAACTGGATAGTACAAGCCCAGCCGGATCGCACAAGGCTCTTGTGTGCTATCTGATTTGGGCCGGGGAAATGTTATTGGATTTATTTATGTTATTGGGCCAATCGTTAAATCGCACACTGTATGATTTCATTATACTATTGACTGTTATCGTGCAATAAATGTTGCCATGAATTATACATGCTGTAACGTGTTAACTTATATGATACATACGTGCATTACTTGAAGTCAAAACCTGACTTGTATGGTAACCCTGTTAGGACGTGGTTGACCACTTTAGTTCAAGGAATCTTTTTGTGTATCTGCCGAGCAAACCAAGGTGAGTTCACACAGCCAAGGCATGGGATTCCCGGGTTGGGAATTGGGTTGGAATGTTGATATGGAATGATTACTCGTACTTACGCAATCACTAGACTATAGACCATCGTCCTCAGGATAGTCAGGACACTTACGTAAAACCTACGTAAATTAGTATCTACCATTGTCTCCCGGGTCGGGAGGACACTTACGTAAATCCTACGTAACCTAATACCCACTACTGTCTTCCGGGTCGGAAGGACACTTACGTAAATCCTACGTAAACCCCACGCGTACCACTGTCCTCGGGGAAGGGCACTCACGTAAATCCTATGTGACCTTGTACGTATTCCTGTTCTCGGATTAAGAAGAACACATATTTGCAAATAGTCTAGTAAGTACCATAATGGGAAGCCCCCATTAGTAAAGATAAATGTGGGAATCCCCCACTAGTAATATATATATAAGCATGGGAAACCCCCACCATTAGTACATACATGCATGGGAAGCCCCCAACTAGATGAACTTACTCATTACTATTACGAACTTATTTTATGTGAACTCGCTCAACTAGTTGTTGATTATTTGCTGCATGCCTTGCAGGACCTTAGGTACATTATGGAGCTTGCACAAGGAGGAGCAGGTCGTTGTGGGCAAATGGATCGTGATTACTTATTAAACACTTATGACCTTTCAAACATTAATACTTATGTTGGGTTTTACATTCATGCTTCCGCTACACTTAATTATGTTGGTTTGATAAACACCTTTCGTATTGATGGATAATTATTACTATTTATTTACATGTTCAATATGATTGGTGGCTTGATCCTGGTCATGTCACGCCTCCAAGCGGTGGTACTCCGCGGGTGGATTTTTGGGGGTGTGACAGATTGGTATCAGAGCCATTGGTTATAGAGAACTCGGTTTTAATATGGGAAACGTTTTTATTAAAACCAGACTATAACCAGAACAGTGCTCTCAACGATCCACAACGACGCTTCGCTCCACGTGCAAGACTCGACATCCTAGGTAATATGGTTTATGTTTGTTACCTGCTTGCTAGAAACGTATAGAACTTTGCTCGTAGTACACTTAGATACACATGATACTATTACATGAGAATACCTACGTGCTTATGTTTTTCTGTCATCGCCCTACTCGCGAACCATTCTCACTTACGCTACTATTACAATGAAGATCATGTCTGGACGGATTAACATGACCCAAGCCCAGCTAGAGGCTCTCGTTCAAGCTCAAGTTGCTGCGGCACTTGCAGCTGCTCAAGCAGGTAGTATACCCTGCAGTATAGACTCACACTAGGATCCTTAGATCCTGCATTAACTCTCGTATTTAACTTCGTCCTATTCATACACAATAGGTCAACACGCGCAGCAACCTGTCTGCACTTTCAAGAACTTCATGGACTGCCGTCCAAGTACTTTCAGCGGCACAGAGGGGGCAGTGGCACTCCTCCACTGGTTTGAGAAGCTAGAGTCAGTGTTTGAAATGTGCGAATGCCCTGAGGCTCGCAGGGTCAAGTATGCCACTGGCACGTTGGAAGGGATTGCGCTCACTTGGTGGAACGCCCAAGTTCAGATTCTCGGGTTGGCAGCTGCTAACGCCACCCCATGGAACGATTTCAAAGAACTTATCAAATGTGAGTACTGCACAAGGGATGATATTCACAAGTTGGAGAATGAGTTTTATCACTTGAAGATGACGGGGTCAGAAATAGAAGCTTACATGAAGCGATCGAACGAACTGGCTATCTTGTGTCCAACCATGGTGGACCCTCCAATTAAGCGCATCGAGTTGTACCTCAAGGGTCTAGCCTCAGAAATTCAGAGCCATGTTACATCGGCTAACCTCGACAACATTCAAGATATTCAGCGTCTTGCTCATCGCCTCACGGATCAGGCGGTGGAACAGAACAAGTTGCCCAAACGCATCAGTGCTACCACTTCAGCCGCTACTCCCACTACACTCAGTGACAACAAAAGAAAGTGGGATGGGGATTCTAGCAAAGGTTCAGCAACAGTTCAATCCCAAGCTCAGCAGCAGAAGACTGATCACTACCAGAGTCCCAGCCAGCAATCCTCTGGTGGCCATAGACAGAGAAGGTACCAAGGGTTTCACCCCAAGTGTCACAACTGCAATAGACATCACAGCGGCCAGTGCAACAAGGGTCGTTGTCAAAGATGTCTCAAGATGGGTCACGAGGCCAAAGACTGTAGGAGCCCACGGCCTGCAAATCAAAACCAGCAACCACAACAACCAGCTCCACAGAACCCACAGCAGCAGCAGCCACAGCGTGGAAACCGGGGATGTTTCCAGTGTGGGGCTGAAGGTCATTTCAAACGCGATTGTCCTCAACTGAACCAGAATCAGAATCGCAACAACAATCAGGGCGACGGGAATAACAACAACGGGGGAAACAACAACAATGGCAATGAAGCTCGTGGTCGTATGTTCGTGCTGGGTCAGGGCGACGCAAGGAACGATCCCAACGTCGTTATGGGTAAGTTTCTCCTCGACAATATTTATGTTACTGTTTTGTTTGATTCGGGTGCGGATAAAAGCTATATGTCTGTGAAAATGAGTCAATTGCTAAAACGTGCACCAACACTTTTACCCACCAAACACGTAGTAGAGTTAGCTAACGGTAAAAGTCTAGAAGCCACGCACGTAGTTCAGGGTTGTAATCTCATCCTAGCTGGTCAAGCTTTCTCTATCGATCTCATTCCCATAGTTTTGGGTAGCTTCGACGTCGTGATTGGGATGGACTGGTTATCCCAACACCAGGCAGAAATCTTATGCAGTGAGAAGAAGATTCGCATTCCTCGTTCTGGTCAAGAACCTCTCGAAGTACAAGGCGACAAGAGTGGTGCAGTGGTTGGCATCATCTCCTTCTTGAAAGTTCAGAAATGCTTACGAAAGGGTCACACAGCCATTTTGGCTCTTGTTTCGGATGCATCGACGAAAGAAAAGAGACTGGAGGATATACCGGTTGTACGTGACTTTCCTCAGGTATTTCCTGAAGACTTACCTGGATTACCGCCTCATCGTTAGGTCGAATTTCAGATCGAGCTCGCTCCAGGAGCAGCACCCATAGCTCGCGCACCATATCGTTTAGCTCCATCGGAATTGGAAGAGCTATCAAAACAGCTGCAAGAGCTCTTGGAAAAGGGCTTTATACGTCCAAGCTCTTCGCCTTGGGGAGCTCCAGTACTTTTCGTGAGAAAGAAAGACGGTACGTTCAGAATGTGCATCGACTACCGTGAACTGAACAAGGTGACGGTTAAGAACCGTTATCCTCTTCCGCGCATCGACGACTTATTCGACCAGTTGCAAGGATCGAGTTACTATTCCAAGATAGATTTGAGGTCAGGGTACCATCAGCTGAGAGTCCGGGATGAGGACGTCTCCAAGACAGCCTTCAGAACTCGTTACGGCCACTACGAGTTTCTCATCATGCCATTCGGATTAACAAACGCGCCTGCTGTATTTATGGACCTTATGAACAGGGTGTGCAAACCCTACTTAGACAAGTTCGTCATAGTATTCATCGACGACATTCTGATCTACTCCAAGAGTCAGGAGGAACACGAGCAGCATCTCCGCCTTATTTTGGAACTCCTTCGGAAGGAACAGCTGTACGCTAAGTTTTCTAAATGCGACTTCTGGCTTCGTGAAGTCCACTTCTTAGGCCATGTGGTGAACGGGGATGGGATCCATGTCGATCCGTCCAAGGTAGATTCGATCAGGAATTGGCCAACACCGCGTACACCGACAGAAATACGCCAATTCTTGGGTTTGGCAGGTTATTATCGGTGGTTCATCAAAGACTTTTCAAAGATCGCTCAGCCGCTCACATTACTGACGCAGAAAGGTATCGTTTACAGATGGGGTAATACGCAGGAAACTGCTTTTCAGTACCTAAAGGATAGGCTTTGCAGCGCACCTATTCTCTCATTGCCAGAGGGCACGGATGACTTTGTAGTATATTGTGACGCATCAATACAGGGCCTGGGTTGCGTATTGATGCAGCGGGATAAAGTGATTGCCTACGCCTCTCGTCAATTAAAGGTTCATGAATGGAACTACACGACGCACGATTTAGAGCTGGGAGCTGTTGTTTTCGCGCTTAAGATATGGCGACACTAGCTGTACGGTACCAAGTGCACGATTTACACCGATCACAGGAGTCTCGAGCATATTTTTAAGCAGAAGGAATTAAACATGCGTCCACGACGATGGGTCGAGCTGCTTAACGATTACGAATGCGCTATCAAGTACCATCCAGGCAAAGCCAATGTTGTGGCTGACGCCCTTAGTCGGAAAGACACCTTACCGAAGCACGTGCGAGCGCTACAGCTTACCATTCAGTCTAGTCTTCCTGCTCAGATACGGAATGCTCAGATAGAAGCACTGAAGCCCAAAAAAGTTAAGGCTGAAGCCTTACGCGGCTCAAGGCAACGAATGGAACTAAAGGAAGACGGCGCCTACTATGTAACGGGGCGTATTTGGGTCCCACTTTATGGCGGTCTACGCGAACTTGTAATGGATGAAGCTCACAAGTCTCGCTATTCGGTACATCCAGGGTCGGATAAAATGTACCACGATATCAAAACAACATACTAGTGGCCAAGTATGAAAGCTCTTATCGCGACCTATGTCGGCAAATGCTTGACCTGTGCGAGGGTCAAGGTTGAATATCAGAAACCAGCTGGTCTACTTCAGCAGCCTAAGATACCTCAATGGAAATGGGAAGAAATTTCCATGGATTTCGTTACAGGCCTACCTAGATCTCAGCGGGGGAACGATACTATATGGGTGATCGTAGATCGACTCACCAAGTCTGCACACTTCCTGGCTATAAAGGAAACGGATAAGTTCTCCACTCTTGCAGACGTTTATCTCAAGGAAGTTGTCTCGAGGCACGGGGTGCCCACCTCTATTATTTCGGATCGGGATGCACGATTCACGTCAGAGCTATGGCAAGCGATGCACAAATCTTTCGGCTCACGGTTAGACATGAGCACAGCGTATCATCCTCAGACGGATGGACAGTTTGAGCGAACGATCCAGACTCTTGAAGACATGCTTAGGGCATGCGTTATTGATTTCGGCAACAGCTGGGAAAAGCACCTCCCTTTGGTGGAGTTCTCGTACAATAACAGTTATCACACCAGCATACAAGCCGCTCCATTCGAGGCATTGTACGGGCGTAAATGCCGGTCACCTCTCTGTTGGGCAGAGGTGGGAGATAGTCAGATCACAGGTCCAGAGATTGTTGTGGACGCCACAGAAAAGATTGCACAAATACGACAACGCATGGCGGCAGCACGCGACTGTCAGAAAGCCTATGCGAATAAGCGTAGAAAGCCATTGGAATTTCAGGTCGGGGACCGGGTTTTACTTAAAGTCTCACCCTGGAAGGGTGTGGTACGTTTTGGCAAATGGGGCAAACTAAATCCGCGGTATGTCGGACCATTTGAGATTATAGAAAGAATAGGCCCAGTAGCCTACCGATTGAACCTACCAGCTGAACTCGGGGCAGTTCACAATGTCTTTCACGTGTCGAATCTGAAGAAGTGCCTGTCAGACGAGACCCTCATCATTTCTTTTAAGGAACTCACTATCGACGAGCGGTTGCAGTTCGTCGAGGAGCCAGTTGAAATCACGGACCGGGATGTGAAGGTCCTCAAACACAAGAGAATCCCTCTTGTTCGAGTTCGTTGGAACTCCCGTCGTGGGCCAGAGTACACCTGGGAACGCGAAGACTAGATGACAGAAAAGTACCCCCAGTTATTCGGAACCAATACAACCACTACTGAGGCTGAAGCTACTACTGCGGAATTTCGGGACGAAATTCCAGATCAACGGGGGGAGGATGTGACACCCCAGGAAAACCAGTGAACAATATAACTTACCTAGCTTCCTCAGTGAGTGCGTACCAAATTTCGGGACGAAATTTCTTTTTAGTTGGGGATAATGTGACAACTCGTATTTCGAACCCGTTTTTGTATCGTATGTAACATATGTGAACTTGGTTGACTGATTAAATGAATTATGTTATGACATGTGATTATATGAACTTTGTGAATGATGAACGTTATGTGCTATATGTGTTACGTGTATGTATGATAAACACACAACCCGAACCGCACAACACTAGCTCAACGCACAAGCCCAATCGGGTTACACTCCTTGCATCCGAACCCAGGGCAGCCCAAAGTGGGTTCGGCCCACTTCATTATACGTGTATACACACAACCTTAGGAGGTTGTTTCTCATTTGTTGCAAAAATATCACAACACACTAGAAACCCTAGCTCTCTCTTCTCTCTTCTCAAACCGACGGCCACCGAAGACTATTGTTCTCGGATCATCCTTTCCTACTCGTAACCGGTTAGTGTTTGATGCTTTGATTGTATATGAGTATGTGTTCGATTTCATGGGTAGGGTGGTTTGCATGATTAATCGGATGTTTTGCAATATGTTGTTTGGATTTCTGCTAAGATTTGTTGTAAGCCGAATGTTTGTTAAATTGGTTATATGCTTAAGTTAATCGGATGATATGTCATTGTTTCGGGTGTTAGAATGGATCGGCTTTGGGGTTGATACGTTAGATGGGATTGTTAGCTTGTTGATGTTATCGGCCACATGTTCATTGATAGATTAGTGTTCATGCTTGGATTAGGGTTATGTAATTGGTTGTAAAACCCTTGTTTGATCGGTAATATGCAAACTATTAGTTGTTAATTGATTGTGTGCAAGTATGGAAACATTGTAATTGATTGACAAGATGTATGGTTGTAACCGATTGCATGATATTCGGAAGATTTAAACAACCGCACAAGCTCCAACTGTACAAGATCAGACTATACAAATCTGATCCGAACGCACAAGAGCTAAAGCGCACATTTTGGGCACCGATTTTTAAACACATGGTACAGCTTAGTTATGCATGATCGCACAACACCCTGTGGATCGCACAAGTAGGTGTCGATCGCACAAGGGGTTGGGCCACACACTCTCATTAAGTGATGATACACTGTTGGGCCGAATGGCCCAAACTATCAATCGCACAACTTAATTGGAACACACAACCGTTCGGGTCGCACAAGGTTAGTCGGGTTGCACAAGATATTTGTTGACTTGTTGCTTGGGCCGTATATGTTGGATTAATTACTTAACCTGTTGGGCCGGGCATACCTATTGGACTGGGCTGGTACGGATCGCACAAGGCAACTGGATAGTACAAGCCCAGCCGGATCGCACAAGGCTCTTGTGTGCTATCTGATTTGGGCCGGGGAAATGTTATTGGATTTATTTATGTTATTGGGCCAATCGTTAAATCGCACAATGTATGATTTCATTATACTATTGACTGTTATCGTGCAATAAGTGTTGCCATGAATTATACATGTTGTAACGTGTTAACTTATATGATACATACGTGCATTACTTGAAGTCAAAACCTGACTTGTATGGTAACCCTGTTAGGACGTGGTTGACCACTTTAGTTCAAGGAATCTTTTTGTGTATCTGTCGAGCAAACCAAGGTGAGTTCACACAGCCAAGGCATGGGATTCCCGGGTTGGGAATTGGGTTGGAATGTTGATATGGAATGATTACTCGTACTTACGCAATCACTAGACTATAGACCATCGTCCTCAGGATAGTCAGGACACTTACGTAAAACCTACGTAAATTAGTATCTACCATTGTCTCCCGGGTCGGGAGGACACTTACGTAAATCCTACGTAACCTAATACCCACTACTGTCTTCCGGGTCGGAAGGACACTTACGTAAATCCTACGTAAACCCCACGCGTACCACTGTCCTCGGGGAAGGGCACTCACGTAAATCCTACGTGACCTTGTACGTATTCCTGTTCTCGGATTAAGAAGAACACATGGTTGCAAATAGTCTAGTAAGTACCATAATGGGAAGCCCCCATTAGTAAAGATACACGTGGGAATCCCCCACTAGTAATATATATATAAGCATGGGAAATCCCCACCATTAGTACATACATGCATGGGAAGCCCCCAACTAGATGAACTTACTCATTACTATTACAAACTTATTTTCTGTGAACTCGCTCAACTAGTTGTTGATTATTTGCTGCATGCCTTGCAGGACCTTAGGTACATTATGGAGCTTGCACAAGGAGGAGCAGGTCGTTGTGGGCAAATGGATCGTGATTACTTATTAAACACTTATGACGTTTCAAACATTAATACTTATGTTGGGTTTTACATTCATGCTTCCGCTACACTTAATTATGTTGGTTTGATAAACACCTTTCGTATTGATGGATAATTATTACTATTTATTTACATGTTCAATATGATTGGTGGCTTGATCCTGGTCATGTCACGCCTCCAAGCGGTGGTACTCCGCGGGTGGATTTTTGGGGGTGTGACACCCTAGATTGCTAATTGTGAGTATGAAAACCAGTTTTCATCAAAACCAGCAACCAGAACTATTTTCTGCATTTGTGCAGGTCTCGCGGCCCACGTAGGGGTCTGTGTGGCCTTACACGGCCCGCCTAACAGTCCAGCCCAGCAAACAATTTCCGGAATGTGCAGTTTCAGTCCCTGAACTATGTTAAATGGCTTTTCTGACGTGTATAAGGACCGTTAACCTCATTTCAAGGGGACATGAAACATGTTCAAAAACATGTCGGATGCTACAAAAGTACTATTTGCGTTAAACTGCAAAAGTATGTCGATTCGTATGTTATCAGACCTTCAGGAATACGAAGATGCCTAAACATAGGGGACATGAAACATGTTCAAAAACATGTCGGATGCTGGTTTGTTTGGCCGTACGGTTACGTTGTTCGTCTAATTACGACGAAACACGAACAGACGCGAAAAACGATCCAAACTACGCAAAGAATGGAATTTTATCAAGCAAAACACTAAAATAAAATATTTTAGTGGTTACATAAATTTTTGGGTGTCCGGGTATATTCAGAATGTGAGATATGCGCGAAAATGCAAACTTGTGCACTTTTTGACACTTTTAGTCCCTCCATGACTTAAAAGTTTATTTTTGCGCACGAAACACCTCTAAGCCGATTTCTAAGCTACATAAAGGATAACTAGGGCATTTTTAACTCACGGTCATATTCCTGAAGGTCTGATAACATACGAATCGACATACTTTTGCAGTTTAACGCAAATAGTCCTTTGATCGCACAAAGTAGCGCGAATGTCATTTAATGATATCCAAGCCTTCCATGGCCCATATTGATCATTCCCAAGCATATACTTAAATATTACTATGCTCCCGTTCGCTTAAATGGTCACCGAAAGGCGTAGATTCAATAGTTGACGCTTTAGGTCCCTCTATTGCGCAAACTTGCGCATCTCATCATTTAATAGCATTGATGTCACACCCCCAAAATCCACCCGCGGAGTATCACCGCTTGGGAGCGTGACTGACCAGGATCAAGCCACCAATCATATAGAACAATGTATATAGTTAAAGTAATAACAATTAAACCAACCAATTCCATATGAAAGGTGTTTTCAAAACGTAAGTAAGTTAACATTGTTTAGCGGAAGCGTATAATCAAAACCCAATCATAATTAAGTACGAAACGTCATAAGTGTTTAATAAGATACAATCACGATCCAAGCCCACAACGACCTGCTCCTCCCTGTGCAAGCTCCATATACCTAACGACCTGCAAGGCATGTAACAGAGGATCAACAACTAGTTGAGCGAGTTCACAGAAAGTAAATGCGTAATAGTAAGTACGTTTGTAACAGGTGGCTCTACTGGGCCGTTAGTACGTTCTATTGGTGGGGGCTTCCCATGTTGTATATCCACTAGACTATTCGTAACCATATGTGTTCTTCACAATCCGAGAACAGTAGTAAGTGTGAGTTCACGTAGGTCTTACGTGAGTATCCTTCACATCCGAGGATAGTAATTAAGTATAAGTATCCTTCACAACCGAGGATAGTAATATGTATAAGTATCCTTCACAACCGAGGATAGTAATATGTATAAGTATCCTTCACAACCGAGGATAGTAGTATGTATAAGTATCCTTCACAACCGAGGATAGTAGTAAGTATATGTGTACGTAGATTGCACGTATGTGTCCTGCACAACCGAGGACGATGGTATGGTAGTCTAGTGATAGTGTCAGTACGAATCTATTCAACCTTATTCCTTTAAAACCCATTCCCATGCCCCGGGAATCCCATGCCTTAGTAAGGGTGTGAACTCACCTTGGTTTGCTCGGTATGCTATGCTCTAGAGTTTATCAAATGTCTAAATCCGTTACTCACGACCTAGGATATGATGCACATGATTCATTCAATTAGGGTTTACAAGTCATTGATGTCCAAACAGATGTGATTTGTGTGATAGTTGTGTGCGGAATGACATCAGATAAGATATACAGTAGCATATATACTAATCATGCAATGTGTTCTTCATTCAGGGTTTTGAATTCAGCATCATTCGTAAACTCAGATCGCACAATACAAAAACTCAGACATTAACATCCAAGAGAAATTCAGACTACACAGCAACACATAACTCGGAGTAGATTACTAAGGTTATTAAGCATGAGATTTGAACTAGCATATTAAGCAAATTGAATCATGCACATGTATGGCCAAAAAGTCGGACCTTGGGCTTTCATACAAAAGAACTCGGACAAGAGAGGTTGTCCTTAACAACCTCGGACTAGGGGGGGTAAACTCGGACCAAAGGGGATCTTTTATGTAAACTCGGACTCCATCACCTTGCCAAGCAAACTCGGACCTAGCCCCTTATCAAGAAACTCGGACCATAGAGACTAGTGAAACTCGGATCTTATGCTTTGCTTAACAATGAACTTCGGACAAGAGTTTCTTTGATGAAACTCGGACCATTATAAAAGGGGGGAGGGGTTCTAAAACTCGGGCAGGGATATTACCCACAAACTCGGACCCCTCAAGACTTTTAAAAGGTCGGGCCTTCACTCCCTAAATCAAACTCGGACATACAAGATTATTCAAACTCGGATTTTATGTTTTAAGTATGAAGCTCAGATTAGAAAACATGTTTATACTCGGACTTGTGTGATTGTTTAAAACTCAGACAAGTATAATTATTCGCAAAGCTCTGACTAGCATCATTCACAAACTCAGACAATTCAATCATGCGTGAATTTCAATCATTGCACAGAGTCAAAAGAATCAAATCAGTTACGTTCTTATTCTTACGCGAACAGAAAACCCTAATTACAAACACTAGCAACCATTGCAATCCAATTATCAATCATAATTTCAGCATATCCTGTATCTTGACAATAATCAACCCATTACACAACTAATCATCATCATATTTCAATAATCAGAATCAATTAAACCAAGAATAGCATAAGAAGAACTAGGGTTTACACATACTACAAGAATCAAGAATAGATGACAATCAAACAATCAATAAACAATGATTAACAATTACCTTGTGTTGATCCTAGAGAAAGAGAGGAATCAAACTTGTGATGTCTTGCCAATGATTTGGTGATGATTGCCAGAGAATTGCGAACTACGTGCTTGGATTTTTGTGTGTGAGGTTTAGTGAAGGATTAGGGTTAAGTATAATTAACTTTTCACTAATTGCTCAGTACACCCTGAATAATTATATTTTACACAAGCATACCATCTTACAAGCATTTCACAGTTTCACCACAAGGTTCATATATTTGACAAGTCTTTTACAATTAACACATAACCATGCATAATTACACAATACACTTCATTGTATCAAAACGTTATATTGAATTAAACCACTGGACAACACATAAACGTGCAATAAATGCGAAATAAGAATCTTGGAAATTCAAGTTGTCACATTATCCCCAACTTCAAAGAAATTTCGTCCCGAAATTTGGTACACACTCACTGAGGAAGCTAGGTAAGCTGTATTGTTCACTGGTTTTCCTGGGGTGTCACATCATCCCCCCGTTGATTTGGAATTTCGTCCCGAAATTCAGTAGTAGTAGCTTCAGCCTCAGTAGTGGTTGTATTGGTTTCGAATAATTGGGGGTACTTTTCTGTCATCTGGTCTTCGCGTTCCCAGGTATACTCTGGGCCACGTCGGGAGTTCCAACGAACTCGAACAAGAGGGATTCTCTTGTGTTTGAGGACCTTAACATCCCGGTCCGTGATTTCAACTGGCTCCTCGACGAACTGCAACCGCTCGTCGATAGTGAGTTCCTTAAAAGGAACTATGAGGGTCTCATCTGATAGGCATTTCTTCAGATTCGACACGTGAAATACATTGTGAACTGCACCGAGTTGAGCTGGTAGGTTCAGTCTATAGGCTACTGGGCCTATTCTTTCAGTGATTTCGAACGGTCCAACATACCGTGGGTTGAGTTTGCCTCGTTTACCAAATCGAACCACACCCTTCCAGGCTGAGACTTTAAGTAAAACCCGGTCACCGACCTGAAATTCCAATGGCCTCTTACGCTTATCCGCGTAGGCTTTCTGACGGTCGCGTGCTGCCGCCATGCGTTGTCGTATTTGTGCTATTCGTTCAGTAGCGTCAACTACCATTTTCTGGTCCTGTAATCTGACTATCTCCCACCTTTGCCCAACCGAGAGGTGACCGGCATTTACGTCCGTACAATGCCTCAAATGGAGCGGCTTGTATGCTGGTGTGGTAACTGTTATTGTACGAAAGCTCCACTAAAGGGAGGTGCTTTTCCCAGCTGTAGCCGAAATCGATAATACACGCTCGAAGCATGTCTTCTAGAGTTTGAATCGTGCGCTCAGACTGCCCATCCGTCTGAGGATGATACGCTGTGCTCATGTCTAATCGTGAGCCGAAAGATTTGTGTCACACCCCCAAAATCCACCCGCGGAATACCACCGCTTGGGAGCGTGACTGACCAGGATCAAGCCATCAATCATATCAAACATAGCATTTAATATAAAAGTAATTAACGTAAATCATCATGACATGATTGATGTTTCAAAAACCAACATCTTTTAAGTAGCGGAAGCATAGTATGAAATCTCAAAATAAATATAAGTTCGAATAACGTTCATGAATCCAAATCCCACAACGACCTGCTCCTCCCTGTGCAAGCTCCATAAAGTACCTAAGGTCCTGCAAGGCATGCAGCAAATAATCAACAAACTAGTTGAGCGAGTTCACAGAAAGTAAGTTCATAATGTAATGCATAAGTATAGCTAGTGGGGGCTTCCCATACTAGTGTGTACTAAAGGTGGGGGTTTCCCATGTTCATCCTGGCTAATGAGGGCTTCTCATTAACGGTACTTACTAGACTAACTTCCGACCATGTGTTCTTCTTTACCGAGAACAGGAAAACGTACAGGGTCACGTAGGCTTTACGTGACGTGCCCTTCCCCGAGGACAGTGGTACGCGTGGGGGCTACGTAGGCTTTACGCAGCGTGGCCTTCCGACCTGGAAGCCAGTAGATGGTATTGGGTTACGTAGGCTTTACGTAACGTGTCCTTCCCGACCCGGGAGACATATGGAAAATATACTGGGTTACGTAGGCTTTACGTAACGTGTCCTGACTAACCTGAGGACGATGGTCTATAGTCTGGTATATGCGTAAGTACGAGTAGTCATTCCACATTCATCATATCCAACCCAATTCCCAACCCGGGAATCCCATGCCTTGGCTGTGTGAACTCACCTTGGTTTGCTCGGCAGATACACAAAGGGTATAGATAAGCTAGTAATTTGTCAATCACGTCCTAGCATGGTTGTAATACAAGTCAGGTTTGGTGTTCAAGTATTGCACGTTTACATCAAAGCAAGCACGTATGTACGTAAACAATCAAGAGCATACAATAGTCATACACTTGTGCGATTCATCATATGTTTCCCAAACAATACCCGGCCCAAACACTAAACCCATTCAGTAAGCGGCCCAAAGATAACAACTTAAAACATAGTGGCCTCGGCCCAATTAAATGACACGTAATTGCCGTTGTGCGATTCAGCATTCTTGAGCGATCAACTACTTATCCAGCCCAACAGTTTATCCGGCCCAACTATCAAGTAACACATGTGCGGCCCAAATAAAGGTAACAGTCAGCTTGTGCGGTTGATATGTGCTTGTGCGAGTGATCCGGTTTGTACGACTGGAATTGGGCTTGTGCGCCTGGACTTGGGCTGTCCGGCCCAACTGTCTTAACTATGTTACAGCCGTTAAAGCCCAATGAGCCTTGTGCGACCGGTAATCTCTTGTGCGTCTGAGATCATGTTGTGCGACTGGGACCTGATGTGCGATTGGCCCTTGTATGACCGGGTCAGGTCTTGTGCGAGCAGTGACCCTTGTGCGTTTGGGCCTGCTTGTGCGTTTGGTCCGATTGTGTGATCAATTAACAACTTTCCCATGATTTATGCTAACAGTTACAACCAATTAACTATTTCCAAAATTGTCTAACCCAATCAACACAATTCCAACCAATCGTTTAGCATGGCATCGATCAAATAAGACTTTTAACATCAATCCATAAGAACCCTAAAACATGAACAAGCTTGAACACTATATATTCATGAACATACAATCGGGTTAAACCCTTGCAACCTAACCATTTCAGCCGATTATCAACATTTACAACCAAATTAACAACATGCAAATCCGAACCTTATGATTGTTATCACATCAGGAATCATTCAATTATACACAACAAGAATCCTAGTTATCCCATAACATCATGGCAGCCAAAACAAATCAACAAACGTAAATCAGTAATCACTAACCGGTTATAATCGAACAAGGAGAAAAAGAATGATCTTCTTGTGCCTTGTGCCGTCGAGTTCGAGCAAGAGAGAGAGCTAGGGTTTTCTGAGAACTTGTGTGTGTGATACGTTTGTAACAAATGAGAGTAACAACAACCCTCAAGGTTGTGTTACACGGCCAAAAGGAGAAAGAATGGGCCGGCCCTTAATGGGCTGCCCTTGAAGTCCGATTATAAGCAAAACGGCCCAAAGGCTTGTACGAGTGTAAATGTGGTGTGGTTCGGGTTATTCAAACATACACGTATTCGCACATTCATAAGTCATAGAGTTCACATAATTCACGTAATCACTTAATTAGTAACGTTTACATAATTATACATCGTAACGTCATAACAATCAATCGATCAGTCAAGTTCACAGGTTCACATATTTATTACAAGAACGGGTTTGAAATACGAGTTGTCACATTATCCCCAACCAATTGGAAATTTCGTCCCGAAATTTGGTATGCACTCACTGAGGAAGCTAGGTAAACTGTACTGTTCACTGGTTTTCCTGGGGTGTCACATCCTCCCCCCGTTGATCTGGAATTTCGTCCCGAAATTCCGAAGTAGTAGCTTCAGCCTCAGTAGTGGTTGCCTGGTTCCCGAACAAATGGGGGTACTTTTCTGTCATCCTGTCTTCGCGTTCCCAGGTGTACTCTGGGCCACGTTTGGAGTTCCAACGAACTCGTACAAGAGGGATTCTCTTGTGTTTGAGGACCTTCATATCCCGGTCCGTGATTTCAACCGGTTCCTCGACGAACTGCAACCGCTCGTCGATAGTGAGTTCCTTGTAAGGAATGATGAGGTTTTCATCTGATAGGCACTTCTTTAAGTTCGATACATGAAAGACATTGTGAACTGCCCCGAGTTCAGCTGGTAAATTCAACTTGTAGGCTACCTTACCAATCTTTTCTATAATTTCGAATGGTCCGACGTACCGCGGATTTAGTTTGCCCCGTTTGCCAAAACGTACCACACCCTTCCAGGGTGAAACTTTCAATAAAACCCGGTCCCCGACCTCGAATTCCAATGGCTTTCTACGCTTGTCCGCGTAGGCTTTCTGACGGTCACGTGCTGCCGCCATGCGTTGTCGTATCTGTGCTATCTTTTCTGTGGCGTCCACTACAATCTCTGGACCCGTAATCTGACTATCCCCCACCTCTGCCCAACAGAGAGGTGACCGGCATTTACGCCCGTACAATGCCTCGAATGGAGCGGCTTGAATGCTGGTGTGATAACTATTATTATAAGAGAACTCCACCAAAGGGAGGTGCTTTTCCCAGCCGTTGCCGAAATCGATGACGCATGCCCGAAGCATGTCTTCAAGAGTTTGGATCGTACGCTCAGACTGCCCATCCGTCTGAGGGTGATAAGCCGTGCTCATGTCTAGTCGTGAGCCAAAAGATTTGTGCATCGCTTGCCAAAGCTCTGACGTGAATCGTGCGTCGCGATCCGAAATGATAGACGTGGGCACCCCGTGCCTCGACACAACTTCTTTAAGATAGACGTCTGCGAGTGTGGAGAACTTGTCCGTTTCCTTAATCGGTAGGAAGTGTGCAGACTTGGTGAGTCGATCAACTACGACCCATATCGTATCGTTCCCACGCTGGGATCTAGGTAAACCCGTAACAAAATCCATGGAAATTTCTTCCCATTTCCACTGAGGTATCTTAGGCTGCTGAAGTAGGCCAGCTGGTTTCTGATATTCAACCTTGACTCTCGCACAAGTCAAGCACTTTCCAACGTACGTAGCGATGTGGGCCTTCATACTAGGCCACCAATAAGTAGTACTGATATCGTGGTACATTTTATCCGACCCTGGATGTACCGAGTAGCGAGACTTGTGAGCTTCATCCATTACAAGTTCGCGTAGACCGCCATAAAGAGGGACCCAAATCCGGCCCGTTACATAGTAGGCACCGTCTGCCTTCTGTTCCATCTGTTGTCGTGAGCCGCGTAAGGCTTCAGCCTTGACATTTTCGGGCTTCAATGCCTCTATCTGAGCATCTCGTATCTGTGCTGGAAGGCTAGACTGAATCGTAAGCTGTAGCGCTCGCACGCGCTTCGGTAAGGTGTCTTTTCGACTAAGGGCATCAGCCACAACATTGGCTTTGCCTGGATGGTACTTGATGGCGCATTCGTAGTCGTTAAGTAACTCGACCCATCGTCGTTGACGCATATTCAAATCCTTCTGCTTAAGGATATGCTCGAGACTCCTGTGATCGGTGTAAATCGTGCACCTGGTACCGTACAGGTAGTGTCGCCATATCTTAAGCGCAAAAACAACAGCTCCCAGCTCTAGATCGTGCGTCGTGTAGTTGCGTTCGTGAACCTTGAGTTGACGAGAGGCGTAAGCGATAACCTTGTCGCGCTGCATTAACACACATCCAAGTCCCCGAATGGATGCATCACAATATACTACGAAGTCATCTGTGCCCTCTGGCAATGAGAGGATAGGTGCACTGCAAAGTCTATCCTTTAGGTGCTGAAAAGCAGTCTCCTGGGGCTCTCCCCAGCGATAGGTAACACCCTTCTGTGTCAGTAGCGTAAGCGGCTGAGCAATCTTCGAGAAATCCTTGATGAACCGTCTGTAGTAACCTGCCAGACCCAAGAATTGGCGTATTTCTGTCGGCGTACGCGGTGCAGGCCAGTTCCTGATCGAATCTACCTTGGATGGATCGACATGAATCCCATCCTTGTTCACCACATGGCCCAAGAAGTGGACTTCACGAAGCCAGAAGTCGCACTTAGAAAACTTGGCGTACAACTGTTCCTTCCGAAGGAGTTCCAAAATAAGGCGAAGATGCTGCTCGTGTTCCTCCCGACTCTTGGAGTAAATCAGAATGTCGTCGATAAATACTATGACGAACTTGTCGAGATAGGGTTTGCACACCCTGTTCATAAGATCCATAAATACAGCAGGCGCGTTCGTTAACCCAAATGGCATGACGAGAAACTCGTAGTGACCGTAACGAGTTCTGAAGGCTGTCTTGGAGACGTCCTCATCCCGGACTCTCAGTTGATGATACCCAGATCTTAAGTCTATCTTCGAATAGTAGCACGACCCTTGCAACTGGTCGAATAAGTCGTCGATGCGCGGAAGAGGATAACGGTTCTTCACCGTCACCTTGTTCAGTTCCCTGTAGTCTATACACATCCTGAACGTACCGTCTTTCTTTTTCACGAAAAGCACTGGAGCTCCCCAAGGCGAAGAGCTTGGACGTATGAAGCCCTTTTCCAAGAGCTCTTGTAGCTGCTTTGACAGTTCCTCCAATTCTGATGGAGCTAGACGATATGGTGCGCGAGCTATGGGTGCTGCTCCTGGAGCGAGCTCGATCTGAAATTCGACCTGACGATGAGGCGGTAAGCCAGGTAAGTCTTCAGGAAACACCTGAGGGTAATCACGTACAATTGGAATATCTTCCAATTTCTTTTCCATTGCTGATGCGTCTGTAACAAGAGCCAAAATGGCTGTGTGACCCTTACGTAAGCACTTCTGAGCCTTCAAGAAAGAGATGATGCCAACCACCGCACCACTCTTGTCGCCTTGAACTTCTAGAGGTTCCTGACCCGAACGAGGAATGCGAATAATCTTCTCACTGCATAGGATTTCTGCCTGTTGTTGGGATAACCAATCCATCCCAATCACGACGTCGAAACTACCCAAAACTATGGGAATGAGATCGATAGAGAAGGCTTGACCAGCTAGGATAAGATTACAACCCTGAACTACGTGCGTGGCTTCTAGACTCTTACCGTTAGCTAACTCTACTACATGTTTGGTGGGTAAAAGTGTTGGTGCACGTTTTAGCAGTTGACACATTTTCACAGACATATAGCTTGTATCCGCACCCGAATCAAATAAAACAGTAACGTAAATATTGTCGAGGAGAAACTTACCCATAACAACGTTGGGATCGTTCACTGCGTCGCCTCGACCTAGTACAAAAGCACGACCACGAGCTTCATTGCCGTTGTTGTTATTGTTCCCACCGTTGTTGTTGCCGTTGCCCTGGTTGTTATTGTTGTTGCGATTCTGGTTCAACTGAGGGCAATCGCGTTTGAAGTGACCTTCAGCCCCACACTGGAAACATCCCCGGTTTCCACGCTGTGGCTGCTGCTGCTGATTCTGGTTCTGTGGAGCTGGTTGCTGAGGCTGCTGATTCTGATTCGCAGGCCGTGGGCTCCTACAGTCTTTGGCCTCATGACCCATCTTTAGACACCTTTGGCAACGACCCTTGTTACATGGGCCGTGGTGATGCCTGTTGCAGTTGTGGCACCTAGGTTGACTACCCTGATATCTCCTCTGCCTGTGACCACCAGAGGATTGCTGACTGGGACTCTGATAGTGATCAATCTTCTGCTGCTGAGACTGTGGCTGAACAGATGCTGAACCTTTACTGGAATCCCCATCCCATTTTCTTTTACTGTCACCAGATGTAGCAGGAGTAACTGAGGTGGTGACATTAGCAGTAGCATTAACACGCTTGGGCAGTCTATTCTGTTCCACTGCCTGATCGGTGATACGGTGAGCGAGACGCTGGATTTCCTGGATGTTTTCGAGATTAGCCGACGTCACGTGGCTCTGAATTTCTGGCGCCAATCCTTTGAGGTACAACTCAATGCGCTTGTATGGAGGGTCCACCATAGTAGGACACAGAACGGCCAGCTCGTTAGACCGTTTAGTATACGCCTCGATTTCCGATCCAACCATTTTCAAGTTATACAGCTCGTCTTCCAGCTTGTGAATATCTTCCCGCGTGCAATACTCACGCTTGATGAGTTCCTTAAAGTCATTCCATGGGGTGGCGTTAGCAGCTGCCAACCCTAAGATCTGGACTTGGGCGTTCCACCAAGTCAGTGCTATTCCTTCCAAAGTGCCAGTAGCAAACTTGACCTTGCGAGCCTCAGGGCACTCGCACATTTCGAATACTGATTCTAGCTTCTCAAACCAGTGGAGGAGTCCCACTGCCCCCTCTGTGCCGCTGAAAGAGTTTGGACGACAGTCCATGAAATTCTTGAACGTGCAGACAGGCTGCTGCGCGTGTTGACCTATTGTGTACGAGTAGGGCAAAGTTTAAATACAAGAGTTAATGTAGGATCTAAAGATCCTAGTGTGTGCCTACACTGCAGGATATACTACCTGCTTGAGCTGCTGCAACTGCCGCAACAACTTGAGCTTGAACGAGAGCCTCTAGCTGGGCTTGTGTCATGTTGATTCTTCCAGACATGATCTTCATAGTAATAAGTAGCATACGTAAGAATGGTTCGCGAGTAGGGCGATGACAGAAAAGCGTAGGCATATAGGTGTTCTCATATGACAAAAGCATGTGTATCTAAGCGTAATGCGAGCAAAGTTCTAAACAATTCTAGCATACAGGCAATAAACATAAACCTTATTACCTAGGATGTCGAGTCTTGCACGTGGAGCGAAGCGTCGTTGTGGATCGTTGAGAGCACTGTACTGGTTATAGTCCGGTTTTAATAAAAACGTTTTCCCCATATTAAAACCAAGTTCTCTATAACCAATGGCTCTGATACCAATCTGTCACACCCCCAAAATCCACCCGCGGAATACCACCGCTTGGGAGCGTGACTGACCAGGATCAAGCCATCAATCATATCAAACATAGCATTTAATATAAAATTAATTAACGTAAATCATCATGACATGATTGATGTTTCAAAAACCAACATCTTTTAAGTAGCGGAAGCATAGTATGAAATCTCAAAATAAATATAAGTTCGAATAACGTTCATGAATCCAAATCCCACAACGACCTGCTCCTCCCTGTGCAAGCTCCATAAAGTACCTAAGGTCCTGCAAGGCATGCAGCAAATAATCAACAAACTAGTTGAGCGAGTTCACAGAAAGTAAGTTCATAATGTAATGCATAAGTATAGCTAGTGGGGGCTTCCCATACTAGTGTGTACTAAAGGTGGGGGTTTCCCATGTTCATCCTGGCTAATGAGGGCTTCTCATTAACGGTACTTACTAGACTAACTTCCGACCATGTGTTCTTCTTTACCGAGAACAGGAAAACGTACAGGGTCACGTAGGCTTTACGTGACGTGCCCTTCCCCGAGGACAGTGGTACGCGTGGGGGCTACGTAGGCTTTACGCAGCGTGGCCTTCCGACCTGGAAGCCAGTAGATGGTATTGGGTTACGTAGGCTTTACGTAACGTGTCCTTCCCGACCCGGGAGACATATGGAAAATATACTGGGTTACGTAGGCTTTACGTAACGTGTCCTGACTAACCTGAGGACGATGGTCTATAGTCTGGTATATGCGTAAGTACGAGTAGTCATTCCACATTCATCATATCCAACCCAATTCCCAACCCGGGAATCCCATGCCTTGGCTGTGTGAACTCACCTTGGTTTGCTCGGCAGATACACAAAGGGTATAGATAAGCTAGTAATTTGTCAATCACGTCCTAGCATGGTTGTAATACAAGTCAGGTTTGGTGTTCAAGTATTGCACGTTTACATCAAAGCAAGCACGTATGTACGTAAACAATCAAGAGCATACAATAGTCATACACTTGTGCGATTCATCATATGTTTCCCAAACAATACCCGGCCCAAACACTAAACCCATTCAGTAAGCGGCCCAAAGATAACAACTTAAAACATAGTGGCCTCGGCCCAATTAAATGACACGTAATTGCCGTTGTGCGATTCAGCATTCTTGAGCGATCAACTACTTATCCAGCCCAACAGTTTATCCGGCCCAACTATCAAGTAACACATGTGCGGCCCAAATAAAGGTAACAGTCAGCTTGTGCGGTTGATATGTGCTTGTGCGAGTGATCCGGTTTGTACGACTGGAATTGGGCTTGTGCGCCTGGACTTGGGCTGTCCGGCCCAACTGTCTTAACTATGTTACAGCCGTTAAAGCCCAATGAGCCTTGTGCGACCGGTAATCTCTTGTGCGTCTGAGATCATGTTGTGCGACTGGGACCTGATGTGCGATTGGCCCTTGTATGACCGGGTCAGGTCTTGTGCGAGCAGTGACCCTTGTGCGTTTGGGCCTGCTTGTGCGTTTGGTCCGATTGTGTGATCAATTAACAACTTTCCCATGATTTATGCTAACAGTTACAACCAATTAACTATTTCCAAAATTATCTAACCCAATCAACACAATTCCAACCAATCGTTTAGCATGGCATCGATCAAATAAGACTTTTAACATCAATCCATAAGAACCCTAAAACATGAACAAGCTTGAACACTATATATTCATGAACATACAATCGGGTTAAACCCTTGCAACCTAACCATTTCAGCCGATTATCAACATTTACAACCAAATTAACAACATGCAAATCCGAACCTTATGATTGTTATCACATCAGGAATCATTCAATTATACACAACAAGAATCCTAGTTATCCCATAACATCATGGCAGCCAAAACAAATCAACAAACGTAAATCAGTAATCACTAACCGGTTATAATCGAACAAGGAGAAAAAGAATGATCTTCTTGTGCCTTGTGCCGTCGAGTTCGAGCAAGAGAGAGAGCTAGGGTTTTCTGAGAACTTGTGTGTGTGATACGTTTGTAACAAATGAGAGTAACAACAACCCTCAAGGTTGTGTTACACGGCCAAAAGGAGAAAGAATGGGCCGGCCCTTAATGGGCTGCCCTTGAAGTCCGATTATAAGCAAAACGGCCCAAAGGCTTGTACGAGTGTAAATGTGGTGTGGTTCGGGTTATTCAAACATACACGTATTCGCACATTCATAAGTCATAGAGTTCACATAATTCACGTAATCACTTAATTAGTAACGTTTACATAATTATACATCGTAACGTCATAACAATCAATCGATCAGTCAAGTTCACAGGTTCACATATTTATTACAAGAACGGGTTTGAAATACGAGTTGTCACAATTTGTGCATCGTTTTCCATAGTTCTGACGTGGATCGTGCATCCCGATCCGAAATGATGGAGGTGGGCACTCCGTGCCTCGAAATAACTTCTTTAAGATAGATGTCTGCGAGAGTGGAGAACTTATCCGTTTCCTTTATAGCCAGGAAGTGTGCAGACTCGGTGAGTCGATCCACGATCACCCATATGGTATCATTCCCACGCCGAGATCTAGGCAGGCCAGTAACAAAATCCATGGAAATTTCTTCCCATTTCCACTGTGGTATCCTTGGTTGTTGAAGTAGGCCTGAGGGTTTCTGGTACTCTGCCTTGACTCTCGCACAAGTCAAACATTTGCCGACGTAAATTGCAATGTGGGCCTTCATGCTAGTCCACCAATATGTAGTTCTAATGTCGTGGTACATTTTACCCGACCCTGGATGTACCGAGTAGCGAGACTTGTGTGCTTCATCCATCACAAGTTCTCGTAAACCGCCGTATAGTGGGACCCAAATACGTCCTGTTACATAGTAGGCGCCGTCTTCCCTTTGTTCTAATCGTTGCCTTGAGCCACGCAAGGCTACATCCTTTACGTTTTCCGGTTTCAATGCTTCCACCTGAGCATCTCGTATTTGTGCAGGAAGATCAGACTGAATAGTGAGCTGCAAAGCTCGTACGCGTCTATGTAGAGTGTCCTTTCGACTGAGAGTGTAGGCCACAACATTGGCTTTGCCTGGATGATACTTAATAGCGCATTCGTAATCGTTAAGCAGTTCGACCCATCGTCGTTGACGCATGTTCAACTCCTTCTGCTTGAAGATATGCTCGAGACTCCTGTGATCGGTGTAAATAGTGCACTTGGTACCGTACAGGTAGTGTCGCCATATATTAAGCGCAAAAACAACAGGTCCCAGCTCTAAATCGTGCGTCGTGTAGTTTCGTTCATGAACTTTGAGTTGACGAGAAGCGTAGGCAATAACTTTATCCCGCTGCATCAATACACAACCAAGCCCCTGTATCGATGCGTCACAATAAACCACGAAGTCATCCGTGCCCTCGGGCAGTGAGAGAATAGGTGCGCTGCACAGTCTATCCTTCAGGTACTGAAAAGCAGTTTCCTGCGTATTACCCCATCTGTAAACGACACCTTTCTGTGTCAGCATAGTAAGCGGCTGCGCGATCTTGGAGAAGTCTTTGATAAACCGCCTGTTGTATCCTGCCAAACCCAGGAATTGGCGTATCTCTGTTGGTGTACGCGGTGCTGGCCAATTCCTGATCGAATCTACCTTGGATAGATCGACATGAACCCCATCCCTGTTCACCACATGGTCTAGAAAGTGGACTTCACGAAGCCAGAAGTCGCATTTAGAAAACTTGGCGTACAATTGCTCCTTTCGAAGAAGTTCCAAGATAAGACGTAAGTGCTGCTCGTGTTCCTCCTGACTCTTGGAGTAGATCAGAATGTCGTCGATGAAAACGATGACGAACTTGTCTAGATAGGGTTTGCACACCCTGTTCATCAGATCCATGAAGACTGCAGGTGCGTTTGTTAATCCGAACGGCATGACGAGAAACTCGTAGTGACCGTAACGAGCTCTGAAAGCGGTTTTGGAGACGTCCTCATCCCGGACTCTCAGCTGATGATAACCTGACCTCAAGTCTATCTTGGAGTAATAACACGACCCTTGCAACTGGTCGAATAAGTCATCTATGCGCGGAAGAGGATAACGGTTCTTCACCGTCACCTTATTGAGTTCACGGTAGTCAATCTCACATCCTGAAAGTGCCATCCTTCTTTTTCACAGATAATTGGTATCCAATAGTTCTTGTATCTCCCCAAGGCGAAGAGGTAGGTCGGATAAATCCCTTATCCAAAATTTCTTGTAGCTGCGTCGATAGTTCTTCCGATTCTGGTGGTGCTAAGCGATACGGTGCTCGAGCTATGGGTGCTGCTCCTGGAGCGAGCTCGGTTTGAAATTCGTCCTGACGATGAGACGGTAGACCGGGTAAATCTTTAGGAAGCACCTGAGGAAAGTCGCGTACATCTGGATGGTCTTCCAACTTCTTTTCTTTCGCTGATGCGTCAGTAACGAGAGCCAAAATTGCGGTGTGGCCCTTCCACAAAAATTTCTGAGCCTTCAAGAAAGAGGTGATGCCAACCACAGCACCACTCTTGTCGCCTTGAACTTAGAGAGGTTCTTGACCAGAACGAGGAATGCGAACAATCTTTTCCTTGCATAGGATTTCTGCTTGCTGATGCTGCTGCTCGGAACCAGTCGATTTTCGATTTTCTATTCACTCATGATCTGGCCTCCACCCGTCGAGAGGATGTGCAGCAGCCGTGGACTCCGGAATCCTTAGCTTCATGGCCCATCTTGAGACACCCCTGGCAACGTCCCTCGTTGCACTAACCACCGTGGTGTCTGTTGCATTAGTTACACATTGGGTGAGTTCCCCGATATCCACCATGCCCCTGACCACCAGAAGTTGGCTGACTCGGCTCTGGTGATCACTATTCTTGCGCTGCTGCTGTGTTTGAGACCGAACAGTAGCTGAACCCTTGCTGGAATACCCATCCCATTTCCGCTTGTTGTCACTAGGAGTAGCGGGAGTAGCAGAAGTGGTAGCGGTAGTAATAGCGCTGATACAACTAGGCAGCCTGTTCTATTCCACTGCCTGATCCGTGAGGCAATGAGCAAGACGCTGAATGTCTTGGATGTTGTCGAGGTTAGCTGCTGTAGCATGGCTCTGAATCTCTGAGGCTAGACCCTTGAGGTACAATTCGATACACTTGCTTGGAGGGTCCACCATGCTTGGATACAAGATGGCCAGTTCGTTCGGCCGTTTCGTATAAGCATCAATTTCCTGACCCCGTCATTTTCAAATGGTAAAGCTCCACTTCCAACTTGTGGATGTCATCACGCGTGCAGTATTCCCTTTTAATGCGTTCTTTGAATTCGTTCTAGGGGGTGGCGTTAGCAGCTGCCAGCCCTAATATCTGAACTTGCGAGTTCCACCAGGTTAGCGCGATTCCTTCCAACGTAATAGTGGCGTACTTGACCCTGCGAGCCTCAGGGCATTCACACATCTCGAATACCGACTCGAGCTTCCCAAACCAATGGAGTAGTCCCACTGTTCCTTCTGTGCCACTGAATGTGCTTGGACGACAGTCCATGAAGTTCTTGAATATGCAGACAGGTTGCTATGCGTTCTGACCCGTTGCGCGAGGAAGATAGGTCAAGGTTAAGCGCGAGAGTTGGGTCACGAGAGTAGGATCTAACATCCTAGAATAGGTTTGGAATAGCAGGTTATACCTCCTGCTTGTGCGGCTGCAAGCGCCGCAGAAACTTGTTCGTTAATGAGAGCCGTCAACCGGGCTTGAGTCATGTTAACACGTCCAGACATGATCGAGCAGTAAAGGTAGCATAAGTATGAATGGTTCGCGAGTAGTGCGATGACAGAAAAATGTAGGCACATAGGTGTTCTTAAGCAGTAACAAGTAGTGAGCAAAGTAATGTAAGCATACTACGAGCAAAGTTCTATGCAATTCTAGCATGTAGGCAATAAACATAAACCTTATTACCTACGATGTTGAGTCTTGCACGTGGAGCGAAGCGTCGTTGTGGATCGTTGAGAGCACTGTTCTGGTTATAGTCTGGTTTTAATAAAAACGTTTTCCCATATTAAAACCGAGTTCTCTATAACCAATGGCTCTGATACCAATCTGTCACACCCCCAAAATCCACCCGCGGAGTATCACCACTTGGGAGCGTGACTGACCAGGATCAAGCCACCAATCATATAGAACAATGTATATAGTTAAAGTAATAACAATTAAACCAACCAATTCCATATGAAAGGTGTTTTCAAAACGTAAGTAAGTTAACATTGTTTAGCGGAAGCGTATAATCAAAACCCAATCATAATTAAGTACGAAACGTCATAAGTGTTTAATAAGATACAATCACGATCCAAGCCCACAACGACTTGCTCCTCCCTGTGCAAGCTCCATATACCTAACGACCTGCAAGGCATGTAACAGAGGATCAACAACTAGTTGAGCGAGTTCACAGAAAGTAAATGCGTAATAGTAAGTACGTTTGTAACAGGTGGCTCTACTGGGCCGTTAGTACGTTCTATTGGTGGGGGCTTCCCATGTTGTATATCCACTAGACTATTCGTAACCATATGTGTTCTTCACAATCCGAGAACAGTAGTAAGTGTGAGTTCACGTAGGTCTTACGTGAGTATCCTTCACATCCGAGGATAGTAATTAAGTATAAGTATCCTTCACAACCGAGGATAGTAATATGTATAAGTATCCTTCACAACCGAGGATAGTAGTATGTATAAGTATCCTTCACAACCGAGGATAGTAGTAAGTATATGTGTACGTAGATTGCACGTATGTGTCCTGCACAACCGAGGACGATGGTATGGTAGTCTAGTGATAGTGTCAGTACGAATCTATTCAACCTTATTCCTTTAAAACCCATTCCCAAGCCCCGGGAATCCCATGCCTTAGTAAGGGTGTGAACTCACCTTGGTTTGCTCGGTATGCTATGCTCTAGAGTTTATCAAATGTCTAAATCCGTTACTCACGACCTAGGATATGATGCACATGATTCATTCAATTAGGGTTTACAAGTCATTGATGTCCAAACAGATGTGATTTGTGTGATAGTTGTGTGCGGAATGACATCAGATAAGATATACAGTAGCATATATACTAATCATGCAATGTGTTCTTCATTCAGGGTTTTGAATTCAGCATCATTCGTAAACTCAGATCGCACAATATAAAAACTCAGACATTAACATCCAAGAGAAATTCAGACTACACAGCAACACATAACTCGGAGTAGATTACTAAGGTTATTAACCATGAGATTTGAACTAGCATATTAAGCAAATTGAATCATGCACATGTATGGCCAAAAAGTCGGACCTTGGGCTTTCATACAAAAGAACTCGGACAAGAGAGGTTGTCCTTAACAACCTCGGACTAGGGGGGTAAACTCGGACCAAAGGGGATCTTTTATGTAAACTCGGACTCCATCACCTTGCCAAGCAAACTCGGACCTAGCCCCTTATCAAGAAACTCGGACCATAGAGACTAGTGAAACTCGGATCTTATGCTTTGCTTAACAATGAACTTCGGACAAGAGTTTCTTTGATGAAACTCGGACCATTATAAAAGGGGGGAGGGGTTCTAAAACTCGGGCAGGGATATTACCCACAAACTCGGACCCCTCAAGACTTTTAAAAGGTCGGGCCTTCACTCCCTAAATCAAACTCGGACATACAAGATTATTCAAACTCGGATTTTATGTTTTAAGTATGAAGCTCAGATTAGAAAACATGTTTATACTCGGACTTGTGTGATTGTTTAAAACTCAGACAAGTATAATTATTCGCAAAGCTCTGACTAGCATCATTCACAAACTCAGACAATTCAATCATGCGTGAATTTCAATCATTGCACAGAGTCAAAAGAATCAAATCAGTTACGTTCTCATTCTTACGCGAACAGAAAACCTTAATTACAAACACTAGCAACCATTGCATTCCAATTATCAATCATAATTTCAGCATATCCTGTATCTTGACAAGAATCAACCCATTACACAACTAATCATCATCATATTTCAATAATCAGAATCAATTAAACCAAGAATAGCATAAGAAGAACTAGGGTTTACACATACTACAAGAATCAAGAATAGATGACAATCAAACAATCAATAAACAATGATTAACAATTACCTTGTGTTGATCCTAGAGAAAGAGAGGAATCAAACTTGTGATGTCTTGCCAATGATTTGGTGATGATTGCCAGAGAATTGCGAACTACGTGCTTGGATTTTTGTGTGTGAGGTTTAGTGAAAGATTAGGGTTAAGTATAATTAACTTTTCACTAATTGCTCAGTACACCCTGAATAATTATATTTTACACAAGCATACCATCTTACAAGCATTTCACAGTTTCACCACAAGGTTCATATATTTGACAAGTCTTTTACAATTAACACATAACCATGCATAATTACACAATACACTTCATTGTATCAAAACGTTATATTGAATTAAACCACTGGACAACACATAAACGTGCAATAAATGCGAAATAAGAATCTTGGAAATTCAAGTTGTCACATTATCCCCAACTTCAAAGAAATTTCGTCCCGAAATTTGGTACGCACTCACTGAGGAAGCTAGGTAAGCTGTATTGTTCACTGGTTTTCCTGGGGTGTCACAATTGAAGCCTCATCTAATCCATATTAGGCATTCTTGAAAGTATTATTAAACATTATGATGCTTCGGGTTCACTAAAAGGTCATTCAGAGGTATAATTAAACATATTGACACTTTTAGTCCCTCTAACTTGCAAAGTTGCGCGTAACCTTACTTATAGGCATAAAAACCTTAGTCGACCAATAGTTGGCATTACCAATAGTATAATCGAATATCATGAAGCTCCCGCTTTGTTAAAAGGTCCCTCAGAGGTAAGAATTAACATGTTGACGCTTTTAACCCTTCATTGCGCAAGCTTTCAATTAATTCCGCAAACGGCTACACTCGATCGTCAAGTGGCTCACTTGTGAATATAAATATCGTGAGAGGTTATTTATAAACTTAGTTTTAGTATGTTAACACTTCTAGTCCTTTCATAATCAAGGTTTTCGATTTTTCGAAAAAAAATTAGTCCCTTAAATTCAACATCTGACTTCATTAGGGTTTATTACACGTGTCAATACATCATTGGACGTGATTTTACGAGGTGTTACATCCTCACACCCTTAAAAGAAATCTCGACCTCGAGATTTGCTAAAATGCTGGAAATACTTTTTTGTCGCATAATGGACTTAACTTCTATAGCATATCTGGAGCCTCTCCAAGCTCCCAAGTTGACCTTTATAATAGGTACATGTATCCTATTTTTTTGGAGCTTCTTAACCTGTCGATCCTCCATCGATACAGGTTTCTTATCCTCTCATAAATCTGCATATCATTATGTGGTAATGCTTCTCAACTTATTGGTGAAACACGTCCTTAAATCATTAGTGTGTAATGCATTGCGAGCTCCGCCAAGCTTCTTAAATAGGTTTTAGCTTATAAGCTATTTGATCTTGATACATTCGATTCCCTCGAATGATTCTATATATTCAGAGCTTAACTAGCCTGATAATTAACAAATTGGCACACCCTTCCAGGGTGATATCTTTTGTTGAACCTTATTCCTTAGCAAGAACTTAGGAGGGTTGCTACTTTCATTAATCCTTGATTTTCTGCCGAATACTGGCAACTTACAGATGCTTATGGATTTGTTTGATCTTATTCGTTGTTTCCAAGGCAACTTTCAGATCCTGATAATTGGACTTACCAATCTTTTGTCTAATAATAATTGTTTAACATTCCATCTATACAAGGTCTCCAAAGGAGCAGCCTTGATACTTATATGACAACTATTATAGAAAAGCTTATTTTAAGGTGAGATGGTTATTCCAACCACTGCTTAAAACTAATCTTAAGGAATAGCTAATCCTCGCCGTTAGTCAAACAAATCGACGATCCTAGGCAACTGATGGCAATTGTTAATTGTTACCTAATTAGGGTTGCGGTAATCAATGCATAAGCAAAATGAATCGTCTTTCTTAATTAACTATACCAAATTCTCAGAATATTGAGTTAGGCTATGTGAATCCTCTATTTTAAAACTTACTTAATCAGGGTTTCGATTCTTCCAATGATGGTACTAGCCGTCTTGGAGATTTCATAATAATACAGCCCTAAATGGGATATAAATCTTAACTCTACTTGCCTCTCAGGAGGTAAACAGGGTAGTCTTAGGAGAAGATAATCAAGATACAAGGAGGTTATAGAGATTTTCCAAATCTCAAGCTTCAGTTCATCCATCATTTCTTGTGTCAAATAAGTGACACGTTTATGTTACAAGTCCACGAATTCCTTAATCGGAGACATTTACTTGGAAACCTCCATTCTGGATATCTTCTTTGAATACCATTAGCTGACTTTAGTACCATATGACCATCGGAATATCTTTGTGGTCCCATGCATTAAACCTCCATACTGATAGGCATGGAAGCAATCTATGGAACTTATTAAGATACATCAATCCTCATGTGGCACTTTTGTCATACCGTCTGGTATTCGCAATCGATAGAGATCAAAGAGATATCAACTACATATGCTGACGTACTACATCTAGAAAAAGGATGCTTCTAGAATTGTACGACTGAAGGTTTTTAGCAAAAACAGAAGAAATGGTTCTTATGACTTCGCCTGTAGTTTTACCTTACACTTAATATCTGGGGTTCTTACGGGAAAAATTTCTAAAAGTTTGCTAAGCTTATGGTCTTATGAGAGACTCAGCATCACCTGAAACCAAACATAACTCCTAGCAATAAAATCACAATAAGGGATTTATCTGGTGTCATTATTAATGTGAACTGCCTCTAATCATTCATCAGGAGGGTTAAGCGCCTCCATTCTTAATCCTTTTAAACTTAGCTGCAAAATCTTTGACAAATTTTAGGGCAGTCTCAGCTTTGACTGGTTATTTCTTAATCTATATAATGTGAGTAGCTGAGGTAGATCCATAATGAATTTATAATAAGCAGGATTTGAAACCTTAATCTGCCTTCTTATTGCCGATGCTAACCACCAATAATTGTTTGCATTAAGCTTAGATTTTTGTGTAGACTGAATAGGGCACTATCTCAGCCAATGCATTAAAATTTGTAACATACTGTCTACAGTCTAGAACTTTTGGTGAGAGTCAGAAAATTCTTATTCCATCTTTTTCCATTTCATGATGCGGATAATAGGTTTTTCTAATAAGGTCCTTAAAACTTGGTCCATCCCATATTGTATAAGAGGATCTTTCTTGTGGACTTCATTAATGTCCTCACTAATTAAGGGTATTGCCACCGAATGACTGTGATGCATACCTTACTGTGTCCTTTCCAGCATAACCGTTGATACACCTAATGGTTTCTACTTCATCTAACAATTTCTTGCAATCGATGGCCCCTTTTTATTATTGAAGTCTCTTGACTTCCAAGAGACGAAGTACTTTTAAGTACATCCTAAAAAGAATGAGGCTCCTTGCCATATATGCTTTTGTTGGGTTTATTCTTCGCATTTGAAGTACGAATATAGCTCTTCTCATGAGCAGCGACATGTGTTTTAAAGCAAGCATCATTCAGCTTCTTGAACCATTTCATGACATTTCTCATAGCCTTTCTATCAGCTGCGTTATTTACAATTTTGGAGATTAACTCCATTAAGATTGAGGTTCACATTTGATGCATCATTAACATTTGTCGCATTTCTAGCGTCGCGACTGTTGTTTGTCTCTTCTGAGTTTTCCATACTCGAAGCTTTGGTGTTGATATACCAAATTCAACAAGTGCTTAGGCAATCCATACCCGGTGTCTCCTTGAATTGTCAAAGGCTGACCATAAGGAGTCTTGATAACTACTTGCTTCTTATCACACACAATATGGGCTTGGTTTTAAGACGACCAATCCATTCCTATCACTATATCGAGTCCCTCTTATTTTTAATGGAGACAAGGACAACGGAAAAGAATGATTCCTAATGGATATAAAACATCCATCTAATATTGTTGAAGCATTCTCTGAGGTACCATCGGCCAATTCTACATCCTATTTAACGCTTATAGTTTTAACAGGCAGATTTAATAATTTACAAAATCTATTGTCTACGAATGACTTATCTGCACTTAAATGAAATAATACTCTAGCATAAACGTCATTGATAAGGAAAGTACCTGTTGTGACATTGTCATCCTGAACGGCCTCTTGAGCATTTATTTGAGAGCCCCCAGCTTTGGTCTTCTTAGCCTCCCCAAGCTTCTTGGTTTTATTTGGGCAATTAGTTTTGATGTGCCCTTTGTCATTGCAACCATAACAGGTTGCGTCCTTTATGTCTTGGCACTCCAAAGTCTTGTGCCCTTCCTTATTACAAATTCTATAAGGCTTAGCTTGTGAATCTAAAGTGCCTTTCCCGTTAGTCGCCTTCTTTGGGCAGCGGGTCTTTATGTGCCCCTTCTCGCCACAACCATAGCATGTGGCGTCCTTCAAGTCCTTGCATTCATGGGTCTTGTGATCCATCTCTTTACAGATGACACATCCCCTAGTCTGTTCATAGAAACATTTTCCGAAGTGCTTCTTCCCGCATGTTTTACATTTGGGTTTTGCCTCCTTTGGCTTGGACTGGTTATAGTTTGAACCGGTCTTACCCTTTTTGTAACCCTTATTTGAGGTATTATCGCACTTTCGCTTATGATCCTTTAATATACGGTCCACAGCTTTGTTTACGGCTGTATCTAACATAGCCTGTAACTCGGTGCCCACTAAGTTCAGTCTTGCATCATCATTCTGATCAACTGGATGATTGTGAGCTTCAGATGAGTCAGCCATGGTGAAGCTTTTGTAGGATCGATATGCTGACCCGAATGAGTCGATCAGAGGAGTTTTGATCAGTTACAGGTACGGAAAACAAGTAATTGACTTAGAAACAGCTAAATCTTCACTTTAACTACTGATTGTATTGATTTAAGAGCAATTACACTCAGTCTTTACACCGACAACAGTTTGGTATGGAATACAAGGCAATTCCTCCTAATTTTGCTCAAGAGCTGCCTATACATAGGCTTCTGATTTCGCCCGGGATGACACATGTCATCAGAAGCGAAATCACAAGATGTGATTTCGGGCGAAATCACAAGATGTGATTTCGGGCGAAATCACCTGGATGATCCTAGGAGCGAAATCAGCTTCATAACTATATAGTTCTCCTATTTTCTCGTATAACGTACCCTGATCTATACAATGCAATCTAAGACTCGATACAAGACGAAGTCGACAGATGCATGCACTAACAGACTCTCCCTCAGATGTTGACGAGTCGCAAGTGTCGAGTCTTGACAAACTTCAGCCTTGATCAGTCTTTGGGCTTCTCTATCTCTATCTTCAAATTGTCTTCAGACTCCCCCTTGCGATATGCTGGCATTCCTTAAGTTCATCAGCATCATTAGCTTCAGGATCGTTGTCTGACTTTCACACTTTGTCCACATTCGTTAGCCTGGCTCAACCTTTGTCTTTAGAGACCACAGGAATCGGAAACCTGGCTTTCTTTAATCAGAATCCTCAGGTATCGTAACCTGGCTCTCGTCTAGCTTAGGTCTCAGAATTGATTAACCTGGCTCAATTTAGCTCCTGCACAGACTCTGCCTCACAATAAATTTCACAAATTTAAACATTTCAAATATTGAGGTATGCACCAACACTCACTCTCCCTCATATCAATACTTTCATGATGAACCACTTGTAAAAATAGGATTTATATGTTTTTAGTTTCAATACAAACTCCCTCTCATCTCATAGTCATCATGTTTAGCACTTAGACTTTTGAAGATCAGCTCTCCAACATCAGTTGTCGAAAATCTTTTTGACTTTTTCAAAGATTTATGCTAAAACACACACAAAATCTTTTTGGATTTTCTGAAAGAAAGTAAATACAATAAAGAAATATTTATAGACAATATTTTTGTGAGTTTGTGTAAGAGGATCATATCAGTTTATGAGACATGTCACCAACACCGTTAAGCTTTGATTTCATTTTAAGCTCTAAACAATTTACCTAGATTGTCAGTATATTTGTCCACTTAAATTTTCACACAAAGTTCAATTGATCCGAGATACGATGTTAATGTTTTAGAGACTTAAAGTTATTTGTGTGTCCCACTACATGAATATACTCTTGTATCCAGATCCCAATATTCAGTCTTACAGGTGAGTATACCACAGATGATATCTGTCAGGGGTTAAATGCGAGGGCCGTGAGAGCTCAGGTCGATACTTCCGTATACGTAGAGAGATGATGGCTTCGACTTTAGGTGTGTCCCCTTTAGAGGATCTTTTGATTACAACAGCAGTGACTATCAATTTTATTGTTTCATCAACATGCTGAGGGCGAGCTTATATTTCAAAGCATTTGCAGAAAGTATTATCCAGGGACTAGGTCAGAACTTCCATTCAGCAGAAGTCCCGGGATAATACCCCAGATATCACTGAGCATAAAGACCTAGTATCTCAGAATAAGGGACCTTTCAAACAAGATTTCAGGGGTTACCTATATATCCAAAAAGTTGTTACCCACAGAATAATCAAGGTTTACTACTTGGGGATATGGTTCATCATCTTGTCCATCAATCACATATAGTAAATCAAGTACAACTTAATGTCCCTGATTTACCATGTGCAATTAAGCAACCTCTGTACCACTTGAAAGAAAATACACATAATACCAGTTGTAGGAATATCACATCTACATAAACCATTTTACCATCTTGGATGCTGATTCCTGCTTCACACTTACCAACCTGGAAGCTCCGGCATAGTCCTTCAACCTATAAAATTCAAACATTTCAAACAACTTTCATTCAAACTCATTAAACATGAATGATGCCGATTCCTGATCCACAATTACAAACTTGGGATCTTCGGCATAGTCCTAAGACTATTAAGGAAAACAAATTTCTATCCAAGTCTTCTCAGACTTGATGGTTTTCAATTCTTGCGCAGTAGGGTTGTAAGTTGCCTTTTTAGTTGCATAAAAATCTTTAACCCCCTTTTCTTTCCTATTAAGCATTTTTCCAAAAATTTTCTTAACATTCCCATTGAATGTTTTCTCTACATCAAACTTAGTTTTCTCGGTATAAAACTTTCCCGAGATTTCAACCTTTCCAACTTTTTGCTTAACCTCTTCAAACTTCAGTGATGGAAATTCATTATCATTTACTGAAATTTTCATTTCAACCTGTGGCTCTTCTGGCTTTATGGAACCAAATTCATCGCCGACTTTCTCATCAACTTTCTTAACAACCCACACTTGGTTGTCCTTTGCTTTCTTATTATAAACATTCTTTTTAGAACACTCACCAACCTCATAAATTGAGTTTTCAAAAACTTTAAGTTTTTCGGTTGGTGGTTCAACATCAACAACTTTTTCTTTCAGTTTGTTAGAAACTCCCTGTTTAGTCTTGGCATTTTTCGGGCAGTTCCATGCAATGTGACTAGCTTCATTGCATTTGAAAGAGATTCGAATTTCCCTTGGATGAAACACTCCAGTTCCATTCCTTCTCTTCTCAGCAAGAAACTCCTGGTTTGATTGTTTCCAGAATGGTTTCTTCTGCTCTTCGTCTGCATTTCCACCTGAAACAAATTCTATTTTTGTTTTAGAATTTTTCTCATTTTTATAATTTTCTGGTAGAAGAAAACCTAAACCTTTCTTTTTGTAGCTACTATTTTGGTTTGGTTTCTTTTGAAAACCAGAACCAGAACTGTAACCCTTTTTCTTGTTCAAACGTTGTTGAACTCTTGAAGTGTATTTTTTAGGTTTTCCAGTAAGATTTAAATCTTTTATTTCAGAAATATTGATTTCTGTCATTTTGAAAACCTTTTTGATCATGTTAAAACGAACACTTCTTATTGGAAACTCTTTGTCAGAGTATAATTTGTCAGAATCATTTAAAGTGTATGCAACTTCAAATGTTTCATCATCCAAATTTGCTTTTGATAACAAAAATTCTTTACTATAAGACCGTTTAACCGACGACTTTGGACCATTGACTGACGGACATGAACCTCTAGACTCTAAATTTGACTCAGACTCCTCATCAGTATCTAACACCTGATCGACCACCTTTTTGATTAACTCAGACTCATGATCAGTGTCAGACGAGGTAAACGTGACGTCAATGTTTTCTCGTAATTCATCAGTTGTGTCGGTTTTTATCTTTATATTGACAGCTTTTTCAAGTTGCTCCTCGTTTGGTTTCCTAGGAGAATACCCTTCCCAGATTGGAGGCGGACACTTGTTATAGCTAACAGTCAGTTTCTTACCAGTATCCTTTTTCTTCGGCTTTTCATCTTGGAAGGCTTCCATACCTGCAACAGTTGGGTAAATACGATCAATAAGATAATCAGAACTAGAATAACTCTGCAATAATCGTCTGATTCTCTCATTCTCAATCTTTTCAGTTTCCAACTCTTGCTTCCACTTTGCACTTTCCTCGATGTAGAAATTGATAGCTTTCTGTTTCGTCATCATCATAGCATTCATCATCGTTAATGCTTGTTCTCTTTCAGAATTTGTCTTTTGAAGACCAGTCATTGTTCTGTTCAAGACATCATAAGATTCTTTCACATAGTTGAGGTTGAACAACAACTGCTCTTTCTTCTTTTCATACTCAGCTATAATTTCATCTTTTGCTGCACACTCTTTGCATGGATCAAGACACTTTTCACAAGGCTTGACAACTTCAACAATCTTTGCAACTTCTATTACTTTCCCTGCTTTAATCACCTTTTTCTCTTCAACCTCTTGCTCAGTCTCAATAGTCTCCTCAGTAACACTTTCAGCATTCATTTCCTGTTGTTCTTTGGCAGCTCGTTTCTCCTTCAGTTTTTCCAAGCGATCTGCAAAATAGAAATGAAAACTTTCAGGAGACAAATGAGATTTAGCAATGTTAATATGTTTTTCCTCCTCATCATCACTACTTCTATTATCAGTTGGTGACTGATCAAACTATACAGATTTTTCAGAAATATCATCTGATGAACCAGAAACAGATGGTGTTTGATCAAAAACAACTTCTTTTTCTGAACTTGCATCACTTTGTACACTCTCATCTGGATTCTGTGTGTTTTCATCAGCACTTTCTGAGCTTTCATCAGATGTGATAGACTTTACAGTTTCACCGATAGATTTCATCCATGCAGTGAACCTGTCAGGTTCTTTCACGATCTTAGCAATGAATGCTTTAAAATCTCCCTTTTCATCCACAAACATATCCTAGCTGAAGCCTTCAGGTAGCCTTTCATCATCTTGATCGACTAAGCATGCTTTGCTTTCAGTAGATATGTAATTGTTCCAATTGAAATCCCCCAAACACGCTCTTTTAGAATCCTCGATTCTTCTACCATGAGCCACCTGCGGTTCTTGCTGCTGTCGTTGACTAACTTGCTGATATATGGCTTTCCGGTAGTAGTCATCTTTTCCAAACGGATTCTGAGCTCTACTAGCTTCCCTGTTCTTGCACTCCCTCTTGAAATGACCTTTTTCTCTGCATCGAAAACAAGTAACTTTAGATTTATCAAAGCCTAAAGTAGAAACATGTGCATAAAGAAAGTCATTTCTTCCGGTAATCAGCTTGAACTTTTCAGCACGTCTAAGAACACTGGCTAGACACCATTTGATATCCATCAGTTCCATCTCTTCGGCGTCTATCTGATCGTAATCCTCCTTTGTGAGCATAGGATTTCCGATCCTTCCAGCTACTAAGCCTTCATAAGATAGCAACACAGATCCAAGTAGAGCCATGTGATCTTTCACAACCTCTTCTGAGAAACTCTGACCTTCTGGAAGATTCAATGCGATGTTGCACTGTATCACATAACCATTTCCTGTCTTTGTGCTTTGAAGAGAATCCACTGCTGCTTTTCTTTGAACCCTGATTGTGACACCCCGTTGAAACGTTCGCACTCATACTAGCTTGACAGTGGCTGCCTTAACTTTCGGGACGAAAGTTCTTAAAACTTGGGGATAATGTGACACTTTGGGTTTTCCCGAGCAACCTTCTTGTATTAGCCTTTGGTGTACTTATATTATTAAATGAAAGTTCGTGAATTATCTTGACGAGTTATGTGATCTTTGTATTAAGTATGTGTATTATATATATGTATGTGTATAATAGTGAACCGAGACCACGTCTCGAGACCACCCGGTCTCGAGTGAACAGTAAACAGTGGGCCGGTTGGGCCGTGGACCTCCTTTAGTCCACCCGAAAGCCCCTTTTGGGTGCACCATAGAAGGGAGTATAAAACCCATGCCCAAGCCAACCATTCCTTATTTCCATCATTCTCCCACACTCACTCCCCACACACACTCCTTCATTCTCTCTTACTAAAACCCTAACAATCAAGCTCACCTCCCTCTCTCTCTCTCGGATTCAATCGGCGACAACAAGGAGCCTCGGTCAAGCTCATCATCGTCACTCGGACACTTCATTTCTCACTTTCTTCCTTGACTTGGTGCCTTTTCTCAACCGGTTAGTGTTTAGTAACCTTGTTGATCTTTGGGTAACTTTTGAATACATGATGACACTACTTGGTTGAGTGAATAGACTAATCATTTAGATGTTGCTTTGAATGATGGAATGATGGTTAATAAGTGTAAACTCTTATGTATAAATGACTTGCTAGAATTTATATGAATGACTAATGATTGATAGTGTAGGGTGTTTATGATCATCCGATTTATGTTGATATTATAGGTCAAATGTGTCATAGTGTTTAGAATAAATGTTTACATGATTCTTGTTGACCAAGTAGCATGATATGTATTGTAGAATGAGGATGTATGCTTATGCTTTGAACAAGAAGAATGGTATCTATTTGGATGAATCTCATGATGAACCGTATGAACATGTTTATGATGAAAACCCTAATAAAGAACAACATGAATGTCATGAAAATATTTGAAAAACTTGTTGCTTGATTTGTTTTGATTAAGGTTTAGACAAGAAAACATGTTTGTGAACCCTCATTGGATAGTACACAATATCATGAAATCAGAATTCCATTGGTTAGTACAAGTCGTGGCAGGTATTTCAGAAACTTCAGACAAGCGAGTCGAGACCATCGGTTGTGACTCGAGACCGTCTAAGTGATGACTCGAGACCATGGAGCTACAACTCGAGACCGCAACGGTTGCGACTCGAGACCTAGACCAAGCAACTCAAAAACGGACTTCAGGGACTCGAGACCATCATGCTCTCGACTCGAGACCACATAGTGACAACTCGAGATTGGACTCGAGACCTCTGAGGTTGCGAGTCATGCCTGCACCACTCGAGACCAGCCATTACAACTCGAGACCTCCTGGTTGCGACTCGAGACCGCATGTTCTTGAGTCGAGACCACCTTGTCTCGACTGGGCTGCTTACTTTAGTTATTGGGCCACAACGTGATTTGTTTGGGCTGCCTGTTTAACTGGACTATGTGTTAGTTGTTACTGTTGACTGATCAAATAATAGAGCAGGCCCAATAACTCAACATGTAACTGTATGCATGCTATGTGTTAGCTATGTGTAGAATACGTAACATCTCTGTACCCAAACCTGACCTATACTGGTAACCATGCTAGGACGTGGTGACCAGCGTGCTTGACCAAGTAACCTAATCTGCCGAGCAACCCAAGGTGAGTTCACACACTAAAAGCATGCGTCCCAGGGAGGGACACAGACAAACTGCCAACTTTGAGAAAAATACTTTTGAACTATTATTTCCGGGGGAAATCCGAATGGGTACTTACTATCTCCGGGGAGATACGTTTGGATATTATTTATAAATCACAACTAGCCAAGCTAAACGAAACTCTATCACCTTAAGTCCCTGCTTACAGTACCGATTAATCGCCGGGGGCGAACGGGTTATTAGTTGATAGCGCTATTAGATTTGACAACCTCACACCATGACCGGGGGGATCGGGCGTGAACTAGTAGACCTTGCATCTTGGTCAATGACGATAGATATTGACTCGGGGCACAACAACTTTCCGTCAACAGTTTCGGTATCTACAGTTTAGTGAGCTTACAGATGGGGTAGCTCCCCATAACGTGATTAAAAATGCTTTATCTAAACAACTTACGTTTTCTAAAACTAAAACTGGACACCCCGTGGACTCGCCAACATTATGTTGATACCCTACTGCATGCTTTGCAGGTACCCAGTGACTCAGGAGCTTGCAGCTTGTGGATGTGTAGTGGTCGTCTAACCCGTGTGTTGGGTTCTAAACAAACTTGAACTAAGAACCTTGTTTTAAACTATTTTGTCTATGCTTCCGCTACTTATCTGAACTACTACTTGAACTTAAAACTTTTGAACTTTGACTATGGTATTTGCTAACCTTGTGGTTGGTGAGTATTACATATGTTATTAACTAAATTGTTCAGTATAATTGGTGGCTGGATCCTGGTCAGTCATGCCTCCAAGCGGTGGTACTCCGCATGTGGATTTTGGGGGTGTGACACTGATCATCCTTTTCTGTTAAATCCCCAGCACTAAAAGCAGTCTGGATTTTCGGATTTCTCTCAACTTCTGGAACACTGCCTTTGTAGTACATCTTTACATCTTGTTAACCACTTGGACTGTTCATCCTCGCGATCTTTTGCTGTTCCAGGTCCTGACTTTCGATATTTTCGATAAACTGAGAAATCGTTAACCCCTCATAAACTCCAGTATTTTTCAATATCATCAAGTAAGTTCCCCACTCTTTTTGTGGTAACGCATCGGCTAACTTGTCTACCCACTCTTCACGATCTTTTGTAATACTCAGCATTGACATGGATCGCACTAAGTGACAGTATCGCTCAATTAGCTTCTTCGTATCTTCACCCGGTAAGCTACTGAATAGATCAAACTCTTTCTTGAGCAACGCCTTCTTACTCTTAATCATGTTCTCACTACCCTCAAACTTAACACGAAGAGCATCCCAGATTGACTTTGAAGTTTTGTCGTGTTGTAGTAGAATGAAGATGTCTTCTTTGATGGCTTGCTGAAGCAGACTGATCATCATCTTTTCGGCTTTATACATATTCCGTTCTTGATCAGAAAATTCTGATAGCTCTTTGATAACTTGCAAATCTGTGTGTGGTAAAACATACTTCTTCAGAATACATTCCCAAGACCTGAGATGATTTGCTTGTACCCAGTTCTCGAATCTGTCTTTCCACCCGTAGTACTCTTCGATACTCATTAGTTTCGGGGGCTTTTGTGTAGTTCCGGTCTCATTTTCCAAATTCATGGCTTGAGCAATAACAGCTGGAGTAGAAGAAGTTGCAAATGCGTTGTAAAACTCTTCACTCATGATTGCAAGTCACGTATTTCAAAAACAGTAGCTTTGGAGCGAAATAACAAACCACACACTTAGGAGCGAAATCACCAAGTTGTTGATTGGAACGAAATTAACAACTTAGCTTTCAGGAGCGAAATTAGAACCACCTTTGGAGCGAAATCCCTAAACAGTCACCCTGGAGCGGAATTAACCCAATGTAAGAACGGAATCACACTTGACTTTGGAGCGGAATCTCGAATTTGGATCTCTGGAGCGAAATCACTAGTAACCCAGGTGTGACAACTGTGTTCTATAGTCGTGGTTCAATGTAAAACAATGTTGATTATTAATAAAACAATGTGATTTGGTGTTATTATATGTGTTTTTGTGTTATTATGTGTGTATTTGTGTTTGGTGATTTTTCAATTTGATTCGATTCCAATTTCAAGCTCTAAATCGCTTTCTGGAAGGTTATACGCGCACGGATGCGTAAATATAACCAGTTAAATGCAACGAACACTCCGGAATAGTGATATAGGCTTAACATACCTTAAACAACCTCCACATAACTTAGAAATAAGTTTTGGATGCTTTGGTGTGTTGAAATCAAGTTTGTTCAATTGCAGGGACTATTTGTGTCAAACTGCAAAACTATACCGATTTGTATAGTAACGAACATTCCGGAATTTGATCATAAGTTAAACATACCCTAAATAACCTTTACATAGCTTAGAAATAGGCTTTGAGGGGTTCGATATGCTAAAATAAACTTTATTGATCAATAGGGACTAAAGGCGTCAAAAAGTGCACAAGTTTGTATTTTCGGGCATATTTTACGTTCTGAATACATCCAGACATCCAAAAAATTCATGTAATCATTAAAATATTATGTTTTAGTGTTTGGCATGATAGAAATCCATTCGTCGCTTGATTTGGATCGTTTTTTCGTTCGTTACGACTTCCGTCGTAATTAAGCGAATAACGCGACCGTACGACCAAATGAACCGACATCCAAGAAATTTTTTAGCATGTTTTTATTTCCCTATACTTTAACGTTGTTTTAGATCCTTGAAATGGGGTTAACGAGGCTTAAAAGTGCAAAAAAATCAAGTTTTACAAGTGCAGGGACCATTTTTGAAATTTCTGACCAGATTCAATAAACCTAGTCCATTTTGAAGTGTTGATGGTTTTAACCCATGGTTTTGCAAAACCATGGGCTGGTATTCAATGAACCTAGTCCATTATGACTCATATTAGGGGCTCCCATGGTTTTAGAAAACCATGGGCACACATGTAAGGTCTAGATCAAAGCTCAGTTTTCGATGAACGATCTTAACGGTTCTTGAATTCCTATAAATACCCACCCTCACTTGCTCTCAAAGCACACTTGAATCTGATTTTGGATCTCTAAGTTGAAGTTTATGCTTCATACCTGAGAGTAAATCGGATCAAGAGCTTGCGGGGACCTTCTATAAGTATTCTTTCGTTCTTTTCATTCGTTTTTGTCGTTAAAGTCAAACTGCTTTTGACTTTCTACTTTGACCAGTTTATGGTCAACGCGAAGTTCGTTTGGACTTCATAACGTGAGCGTAATCACGATGGTTATAGTCCCTAGTGACTATACCTACTGATTACCACGTTATCTAGCCTTAGTGACGAGTCGTAGTTTCGGCCAAAATGCGTTTTCTCGCGTATTTTGTAACCAAACTACTCTAGGATATCAAAACCGTTTGTTTTGATATCAAAACCGTTTGTTTTGATATCAAAACCTGTTTTCTAACTTAACTAAACATGTTCTAGCATGTTTAGCTCATCACTTTTTTTTTAGATTAGTGTTTGTGTGGAGCCGAAAGTCAAGCGGACTAAACACCCGCTTAGACTTTCGAACACGACCCGTTTGGTCGATCATTAGGATCCGACCAAACATGTTTAGTGACCATAGTAGCATAGGGAATAACCTTCCGAGGTTATACCTTATGGTCACTTAGGTTTGATTAGTCGCATGATAGGTAGTTTATATGCCTTTGGTAAATTACCAAAATACCCTTTTCATACATAATTGGTAATTAAGCATATATAACCTAAACTTTTTTCACGTTACTGATTATGTAACATAATTAAACATGTTTTGGCATATAATACTTGTCATAGGACTAGTTAGACGTCTCAAACGCGCTTTGCGCGCACGACACGTTAAAGTAGTGTAAGCTGCCTTAATGGGTCGCAATGGGTCGAAAGCACTTAGGTTAGGTTTCAATTTAGGATGTAGGCTTAGTTAAACCATATCACATGAGTTCCAACACTCATTTGGTTTACAAGACTCCATTCTATCCGATCGTCCAATTTAGGCGTCTATTGTTTGACTAGTGGTTCGATTACTAGGTGCTACTTGATTTTTCGGGGTTACTTGAGTTTGATTGTAGTTCTATTGATTGAGGATACTTTGCACTTCATGTGAGTACAAAGTTCCCCTATTTTACTATTTTCAACTGTTTTGGGGTGATTCATATGTACAAAATGATTTCAAGGTTTAAACGATGGTTTTTCATAAACAATTAAGATGGTTTATACAAAACTAATAACGATTTCAATAAAGTGAACAAACTTGTTGGTTGTAGTTACATAACAAATGACATTTATTAGCGTTGATCAAGCCGACCAGTATTAGGTTATGGTACCATAGGATCTGACAAATCCCGTTACTTTACTACGCCCATGGTTATGTGTGGGGGTTGTGGGTAGCGACTGAATCTGATGTTGTTAACTTACCCTTTGGTGGTTTGTTAACTCGAGAAGCGAGAAGCGAGGTGGTCGAGTCACGAAGGTTTGAATGTTGTTAGCGAGACAACCATATATAGTTTTCACAATTTAAAACGAGGATGATTTAAACGATTTTAAACGAGTTAACGATTTTGGAAACGATTTTGAACAAGTTAAACGAATTGGATAAACGATTTGTTTTTTGTTAGTGTTTAGATAACGGGACGGGTGTAATGTGACCACCCTCACTAAACCAGGTATTCGTACGGTTTAATTAATAATTAATTGCTGCTTAATTACTGTGCTTACTTGAAATTACTGATGAACTGCTACTTGAATTCTGATACATGTACATATCTGCATCATACTTTGATTTCCCTCACTACATCATTTACATACTGAACTCTAGTGACAAACATGATGCACAAAAGCACAGTAGCACTATGAACGGATAACCTATTGAACATGCTGATAAAGCCAGCATCAGGAAGATACTGCCTCTAAGGCCTGTATGAGCCAGAAATATTTTACTACACCCATAGTGAGTGTAGGGATACAAGGGTTGTAGAACTGCGTCTCTAGGAATAAGTTACGATGACTGGATGTGCCTAAAACATACACTGAGCACAAAACACAGCACTTTAATAAACAATTTAGCTTCTAGCTAGCTAATAAAGTGCCAAAGCATGAGAAAAATATTACTAGACACTTTCCAAAGTGTCGGGAATAAGTTGTGTCACTAAAAATGGTATTAACGACACTTTAAAGCTTTATTAAGCGCTTTAACGGATTACTATCCAACCGAACAACCGGACTATACCCGGAACATAAAAATATAGACATTAACATTATTGATCTTTTTCTGAGCCAGTTAGGGTCCCTGAACACCCTAACACCCGCCATAAAACATAATGTGACACCCTAGGAAAACAAGTGAACGATGCAACCTATCTAGCTTCCCCAGTAAGTACACGTACCAAATTTCGGGACGAAATTTCTTTCAAGTTGGGGATAATGTGACAACTCGAACTTTTGACTTTCATTTTGTATTTAATGCACGTTGACCTTGACCGTTAACTTTGACTGTGTAGTTGTTTGACTGATTGACTGGTAATCATACATGCTATGTTTTATTGAAACGTGTTATGATTGTGCACATATGTGGCTTATTGTTATGAGAATAACATGGATTATTGTAAAACACTTAGAGCGTTTCACCAACAAACATCTCAACGAATCAGAATTTTGATTCGCCAAGAACCATTCGACGAAACAGGAAACCTGTTTCGCCAACCCTGTTTGGCCAGCCCACTCTTAACGAAACAAAGCTTGTTTCACCGGCCCATCTGATTCGCCAAAGCCCATTACGGGCCCAAATCGTCTGTATGTGTTTAAAACGTGGAACGACCTCCTGTTTCACAACTTTGGCAAAACAGAAAACCCTAGAACTCCTGTGTGTGTGTGTGACGGCAAACTTGTGTTCCTGAAGTCCCAATTTAACCTTGTTAACATTCCTTTGTCGCGGTTAGTATTTTCTACTCGTATTGATTGATGGTTTGGGATTGTTGTAAACTGATTTCTGATGTAGTGCTTATGCTCATGATTTATTGATAAATTGTTGTTGTTATGATATAGACTTATAGATTACGGATTTTATGCTAAGATTAGATTGTTGAACGGATTGATCGGTTGATACATAGGGCTTGATATTCTAGACTAAACCCAACTGATGATTGCGGTTTGATAAATACAGTTGTGATGCCACCAGTTAGGTCTCAAACGATTGCTAAATGAATGCATGTATTAGCCCTAGTAGTATCAATGAATTCGTGTATTGATTTGATGATGATTTTCTGTGTTATATGATTTACTGTATGATGATGATGATGATGACGGCTATTAACCATGATTAGGGTTTCTGTGATAAGTTCTGTAATTGACTGCATGATTTTCGGTAACTGACATGTTGATGTAACTGCTGCTTAACGAATGTGAATGTTTGACAAATTGGAAGTCTTGGCGAAACAGAATGTGTTTCGCCAAGGATGTCGACGAATTAGAAAATGTATTTCGCCAAAGGTCTTTAACGAAATAGAACCCCTATTTCGCCAAAGGGTAGTTGACGAAACACAAGTGTTTCGTCAAACATGTGTTTCGCCAAGTATGTGATTCGCCAACTTCTGTTTCGCCAACTGGATAACCTGCATAGTAAACTGATTTAATTTTGTTAAGTGTGATGTTGATTAGTGATGTGTACTACTTGGTGATCATTGATTATGCTTATACGTGAACTGTATGAATTCAAACTGATTGTGTACATGCATACTCTAGGACGTGATTGATTTACTTTGAGCACATACTTAGCATACCGAGCAAACCAAGGTGAGTTCACACAGCCAAGGCATGGGATTCCCGGGTTGGGAATTGGGTTGGAATGTTTGATATGGAATGATTACTCGTACTTACGAAATCACTAGACTATAGACCATCGTCCTCAAGATAGTCAGGACACTTACGTAAAACCTACGTAAACTAGTATCTACCATTGTCTCCCGGGTCGGGAGGACACTTACGTAAAACCTACGTAAACTAATACCTACTACTGTCTTCCGGGTCGGAAGGACACTTACGTAAATCCTACGTAAACCCCACGCGTACCACTGTCCTCGGGGAAGGGCACTCACGTAAATCCTACGTGACCTTGTACGTATTCCTGTTCTCGGATTAAGAAGAACACATGGTTGCAAATAGTCTAGTAAGTACCATAATGGGAAACCCCCATTAGTAAAGATAAACGTGGGAATCCCCCACTAGTAATATTTATATACAAGGCAATGGGAAACCCCCACCATTAGTACATACAAGCATGGGAAGCCCCCAACTAGATGAACATACTCATTACTATTACGAACTTATTTTCTGTGAACTCGCTCAACTAGTTGTTGACTCTCTGCTGCATGCCTTGCAGGACCTTAGGTATCATATGGAGCTTGCACAAGGAGGAGCGGGTCGTTGTGGAGCACAGATCATGAACACTATGTTTAACGTTTCGAATATTCGAACTTATGATTTAATTTGGGTTTACATTATTATGCTTCCGCTATTGATACTATTTTTGGTTTAGAACATCAATTATATTGAACTGGGTTTTACGAACTATCTTATTTATATTAGGCTATGTTCAATATGATTGATGGCTTGATCCTGGTCACGTCATGCCTCCAAGCGGTGGTACTCCGCGTGTGGATTTTGGGGGTGTGACAGATTGGTATCAGAGCCATTGGTTATAGAGAACTTGGTTTTAATATGGGAAAACGTTTTTATTAAAACCAGACTATAACCAGAACAGTGCTCTCAACGATCCACAACGACGCTTCGCTCCACGTGCAAGACTCGACATCCTAGGTAATAAGGTTTATGTTTATTACCTGCATGCTAGAACTATATAGAACTTTGCTCGTATTGCGCTTAGATACACATGATACTATTACATGAGAATACCTACGTGCTTACGCTTTTCTGTCATCGCCCTACTCGCGAACCATTCTCACTTACGCTACTTTTACAATGAAGATCATGTCTGGACGAATTAACATGACTCAAGCCCAGCTAGAGGCTCTCATTCAAGCTCAAGTTGCTGCGGCACTAGCAGCTGCTCAAGCAGGTAGTATACCCTGCAGTATAGACTCACACTAGGATCCTTAGATCCTACATTAACTCTCGTATCTAACTTCGACCTATTCATACACAATAGGTCAACACGCGCAGCAACCTGTCTGCACTTTCAAGAACTTCATGGACTGTCGTCCAAGTACTTTCAGTGGCACCGAGGGGGCAGTGGGACTCCTCCATTGGTTTGAGAAACTAGAGTCAGTGTTTGAAATGTGCGAATGCCCTGGGGATCGCAGGGTCAAGTATGCCACTGGCACGTTGGAAGGGATTGTGCTAACCTGGTGGAACGCGCAAGTTCAGATTCTCGGGTTGGCAGCTGCTAACGCCACCCCATGGAACGATTTTAAGGAACTCATCAAGCGAGAATACTGCACGCGTGACGACATTCACAAGCTGGAAGATGAGTTTTATCACTTGAAGATGACGGGGTCAGAGATAGAAGCTTACACGAAGTGATCGAACGAACTGGCTATCTTGTGTCCAACCATGGTAGACCCTCCGATCAAGCGCATCGAGTTGTACCTCAAGGGTCTAGCCTCAGAAATTCAGAGCCATGTTACATCGGCTAACCTCGACAACATTCAAGATATTCAGCGTCTTGCCCACCGACTCACCGATCAGGCAGTGGATCAGAACAAGCTGCCAAAACGCATCAGTGCTACTACTACTGCTGTCACTACTCCTGCTACTCCCAGTGACAACAAAAGAAAGTGGGATGGGGATTCTAGCAAAGGTTCAGCAATAGTTCAGTCTCAAGCTCAGCAGCAGAAGACTGACCACTACCAGAGTCCTAGTCAGCAATCCTCTGGTGGTCATAGACAGAGAAGGTATCAAGGGTTTCACCCTAAGTGTCACAACTGCAACAGACATCACAGCGGCCAGTGCAACAAGGGTCGTTGTCAAAGATGTCTCAAGATGGGTCACGAGGCCAAAGACTGTAGGAGCCCACGACCTGCAAATCAGAACCAGCAACCACAACAACCAGCTCCACAGAACCCACAGCAGCAGCAGCCACAACGTGGAAACCGGGGATGTTTCCAGTGTGGAGCAGAAGGTCATTACAAATGCGATTGTCCTCAGTTGAACCAGAATCAGAACCGCAACAACAACAATCAGGGCAACGGGAACAATAACAACAATAACGGGGGAAACAACAACAATGGCAACGAAGCTCGGGGTCGTGCTTTTGTGCTAGGTCGGGGTGACGCAGTGAATGATCCCAATGTGGTTATGGGTAAGTTTCTTCTCGACGATATTTACGTTACTGTCTTATTTGATTCGGGTGCTGATACAAGCTATATGTCTTTGAAAATGAGTAAATTATTAAAACGTACACCAACACCCCTAAACACCAAACACGTCGTAGAATTAGCAAATGGTAAAAGTGTAGAAGCCGCACATGTAATCAAGGGTTGTAGCATTGTTTTAGCTGGTCAGACCTTCACGATTGATCTTATACCCATAGTTTTGGGTAGCTTCGACGTTGTCATCGGTATGGATTGGTTGTCCCAGCGTCACGCAGAGATTTTATGCAAGGAAAAGATCATCCGTATTCCTCGCTCTAGTCAGGAACCTCTCGAAGTTCAAGGCGACAAGAGTGGTGTTGTGGTTGGCATCATCTCCTTCTTAAAGGTGTAGAAATGTTTACGAAAGGGGCACACTGCTATCTTGGCACTCGTTACTGACACATCAGCAAAGGAAAAGAAGCTGGAGGATATTCCAGTCGTACGTGACTTCCCTCAGGTGTTTCCTGAAGATTTACCCGGTTTACCGCCTCACCGCCAAGTCGAATTCCAGATTGAGTTAGCTCCTGGAGCAGCACCAATAGCCCGCGCACCGTATCATTTAGCTCCAACCGAACTGGAAGAACTGTCGAAGCAGCTACAAGAGCTCTTGGAAAAGGGCTTCATTCGTCCAAGCTCTTCGCCCTGGGGAGCTCCAGTACTCTTCGTGAAAAAGAACGATGGCACTTTCAGGATGTGCATCGACTACCGTGAACTGAACAAGGTGACGGTGAAGAACCGTTATCCTCTTCCGCGTATAGATGACTTATTCGACCAGTTGCAGGGGTCGAGTTACTACTCCAAGATAGACTTGAGGTCAGGGTATCATCAGCTGAGAGTCCGGGATGAGGACGTCTCCAAAACCGCATTCAGAACTCGTTACGGTCACTACGAGTTTCTTGTCATGCCATTTGGGTTAACGAATGCGCCTGCCGTATTTATGGATCTGATGAACAGGGTGTGCAAGCCGTACTTAGACAAGTTTGTGATTGTCTTCATCGACGACATTCTGATTTACTCCAAGAGTCAGGAGGAGCACGAACATCACCTACGATTGATCTTGGAACTTCTTCGAAAGGAACAATTGTACGCCAAGTTTTCCAAATGCGACTTCTGGCTTCGTGAAGTCCACTTCTTAGGCCATGTGGTGAACAGGGATGGGATTCATGTCGATCCATCCAAGGTAGATTCGATCAGGAACTGGCCTGCACCGCGTACACCAACGGAAATACGCCAATTCTTGGGTTTGGCGGGTTACTACAGACGATTTATAAAAGACTTTTCCAAGATCGCACAGCCGCTTACGCTACTGACACAGAAGGGTGTCACCTATCGCTGGGGAGAGCCCCAGGAGACCGCTTTTCAGTACCTAAAGGATAGGCTTTGCAGCGCACCTATTCTCTCATTGCCGGAGGGCACAGATGACTTCGTGGTTTATTGTGACGCATCGATACAGGGACTTGGGTGTGTATTGATGCAACGAGATAAGGTTATTGCCTACGCTTCTCTTCAACTCAAGGTTCACGAACGGAACTACACGACGCACGATTTAGAGCTGGGAGTTGTTGTTTTCGCGCTTAAGATATGGCGACACTACCTGTACGGTACCAGGTGCACGATTTACACCGATCACAGGAGTCTCGAGCATATCCTTAAGCAAAAGGATTTGAACATGCGTCAACGAAGATGGGTTGAACTCCTGAACGATTACGAATGCGCCATCAAGTATCATCCAGGCAAAGCCAATGTGGTGGCTGACGCTCTCAGTCGGAAAGACACTTTACCTAGACAGGTACGAGCTTTGCAGCTCACTATTCAGTCCAGTCTTCCTGCACAGATACGAACTGCTCAGATAGAAGCTTTAAAACCCGAAAACGTCAAGGCTGAAGCCTTACGCGGCTCAAGGCAACGAATGGAACAAAAGGAAGACGGCGCCTACTATGTAACGGGTCGTATTTGGGTCCCACTTTTTGGCGGTTTACGCGAGCTGGTAATGGATGAAGCTCACAAGTCCCGCTACTCGGTACATCCAGGGTCGGATAAAATGTACCACAACATCAGAACAACATATTGGTGGCCTAGTATGAAGGCCCACATCGCTACTTACGTTAGCAAGTGTTTGACTTGTGCAAAGGTCAAAGTGGAGTATCAGAAACCAGCGGGACTACTTCAGCAACCCAAGATACCGCAATGGAAATGGGAAGAAATTTCCATGGATTTCGTTACGGGCTTACCTAGATCCCAGCGGGGGAATGATACCATATGGGTGATCGTGGATCGACTCACCAAGTCTGCACACTTTCTGGCTATAAAGGAAACGGATAAGTTATCCACTCTCGCGGACGTCTATCTTAAAGAAGTTGTTTCGAGGCACGGGGTGCCCACCTCCATCATTTCGGATCGGGATGCTCGATTCACGTCAGAACTATGGCAAGCGATGCACAAATCTTTCGGCTCACGATTAGACATGAGCACAGCATATCATCCTCAGACGGATGGGCAGTCTGAGCGAACGATTCAAACTCTTGAAGACATGCTTCGGGCATGTGTTATCGATTTTGGCAACGGTTGGGAAAAGCATCTCCCTTTGGTGGAGTTCTCATACAATAACAGTTATCACACCAGCATACAAGCCGCTACATTCGAGGCATTGTACGGGCGTAAATGCCGGTCACCTCTCTGTTGGGCAGAGGTGGGGGATAGTCAGATCACGGGTCCAGAGATTGTAGTGGACGCCACAGAAAAGATTGCACAAATACGACAACGCATGGCGGCAGCATGCGACCGTCAGAAAGCCTACGCGGACAAGCGTAGAAAGCCTTTGGAATTTCAGGTCGGGGACCGGGTTTTACTTAAAGTCTCACCCTGGAAGGGTGTGGTTCGTTTTGGCAAACGGGGCAAACTAAATCCACGGTATGTCGGACCATTTGAAATCGTTGAGAAAATAGGCAAAGTGGCCTACAAGTTAAACCTACCAGCTGAACTCGGTGCAGTTCACAATGTCTTTCACGTGTCGAATCTGAAGAAGTGCATGTCAGACGAGACCCTCATAGTTCACAATGTCTAGGAATAAGTTACGATGACTGGATGTGCCTAAAACATACACTGAGCACAAAACACAGCACTTTAATAAACAATTTAGCTTCTAGCTAGCTAATAAAGTGCCAAAGCATGAGAAAAATATTACTAGACACTTTCCAAAGTGTCGGGAATAAGTTGTGTCACTAAAAATGGTATTAACGACACTTTAAAGCTTTATTAAGCGCTTTAACGGATTACTATCTAACCGAACAATCGGACTATACCCGGAACATAAAAATATAGACATTAACATTATTGATCTTTTTCTGAGCCAGTTAGGGTCCCTGAACACCCTAACACCCGCCATAAAACATAATGTGACACCCCAGGAAAACCAGTGAACGATGCAACCTATCTAGCTTCCTCAGTAAGTACACGTACCAAATTTCGGGACGAAATTTCTTTCAAGTTGGGGATAATGTGACAACTCGAACTTTTGACTTTCATTTTGTATTTAATGCGCGTTGACCTTGACCGTTAACTTTGACTGTGTAGTTGTTTGACTGATTGACTGGTAATCATACATGCTATGTTTTATTGAAACGTGCTATGATTGTGCACATATGTGGCTTATTGTTATGAGAATAACATGGATTATTGTAAAACACTTAGAGCGTTTCACCAACAAACATCTCAACGAATCAGAATTTTGATTCGCCAAGAACCATTCGACGAAACAGGAAACCTGTTTCGCCAACCCTGTTTGGCCAGCCCACTCTTAACGAAACAAAGCTTGTTTCGCCGGCCCATCTGATTCGCCAAAGCCCATTACGGGCCCAAATCGTCTGTATGTGTTTAAAACGTGGAACGACCTCCTGTTTCACAACTTTGGCAAAACAGAAAACCCTAGAACTCCTGTGTGTGTGTGTGACGGCAAACTTGTGTTCCTAAAGTCCCAATTCAACCTTGTTAACATTCCTTTGTCGCGGTTAGTATTTTCTACTCGTATTGATTGATGGTTTGGGATTGTTGTAAACTGATTTCTGATGTAGTGCTTATGCTCATGATTTATTGATAAATTGTTGTTGTTATGATATAGACTTATAGATTACGGATTTTATGCTAAGATTAGATTGTTGAACGGATTGATCGGTTGATACATAGGGCTTGATATTCTAGACTAAACCCAACTGATGATTGCGGTTTGATAAATACAGTTGTGATGCCACCAGTTAGGTCTCAAACGATTGCTAAATGAATGCATGTATTAGCCCTAGTAGTATCAATGAATTCGTGTATTGATTTGATGATGATTTTCTGTGTTATATGATTTACTGTATGATGATGATGATGATGACGGCTATTAACCATGATTAGGGTTTCTGTGATAAGTTCTGTAATTGACTGCATGATTTTCGGTAACTGACATGTTGACGTAACTGCTGCTTAACGAATGTGAATGTTTGACGAATTGGAAGTCTTGGCGAAACAGAATGTGTTTCACCAAGGATGTCGACGAATTAGAAAATGTATTTCGCCAAAGGTCTTTAACGAAATAGAACCCCTATTTCGCCAAAGGGTAGTTGACGAACACAAGTGTTTCGTCAAACATGTGTTTCGCCAAGTATGTGATTCGCCAACTTCTGTTTCGCCAACTGGATAACCTGCACAGTAAACTGATTTAATTCTGTTAAGTGTTGACTGAGTTAACTAACTGATGTTAAACACTATGCATGACTTGTGTGATGTTGATTAGTGATGTGTACTACTTGGTGATCATTGATTATGCTTATACGTGAACTGTATGAATTCAAACTGATTGTGTACATGCATACTCTAGGACGTGATTGATTTACTTTGAGCACATACTTAGCATACCGAGCAAACCAAGGTGAGTTCACACAGCCAAGGCATGGGATTCCCGGGTTGGGAATTGGGTTGGAATGTTTGATATGGAATGATTACTCGTACTTACGAAATCACTAGACTATAGACCATCGTCCTCAGGATAGTCAGGACACTTACATAAAACCTACGTAAACTAGTATCTACCATTGTCTCCCGGGTCGGGAGGACACTTACGTAAAACCTACGTAAACTAATACCTACTACTGTCTTCCGGGTCGGAAGGACACTTACGTAAATCCTACGTAAACCCCACGCGTACCACTGTCCTCGGGGAGGGGCACTCACGTAAATCCTACGTGACCTTGTACGTATTCCTGTTCTCGGATTAAGAAGAACACATGGTTGCAAATAGTCTAGTAAGTACCATAATGGGAAACCCCCATTAGTAAAGATAAACGTGGGAATCCCCCACTAGTAATATTTATATACAAGGCAATGGGAAACCCCCACCATTAGTACATACAAGCATGGGAAGCCTCCAACTAGATGAACATACTCATTACTATTACGAACTTATTTTCTGTGAACTCGCTCAACTAGTTGTTGACTCTCTGCTGCATGCCTTGCAGGACCTTAGGTATCATATGGAGCTTGCACAATGAGGAGCGGGTTGTTGTGGAGCACAGATCATGAACACTATGTTTAACGTTTCGAATATTCGAACTTATGATTTACTTTGGGTTTACATTATTATGCTTCCGCTATTGATACTATGTTTGGTTTAGAACATCAATTATATTGAATTGGGTTTTACGAACTATCTTATTTATATTAGGCTATATTCAATATGATTGATGGCTTGATCCTGGTCACGTCACGCCTCGAAGCGGTGGTACTCCGCGTGTGGATTTTGGTGGTGTGACACATAACACACCACTAATCGAGTTAAGTGCTTATCTAACCTATTAACTTCACTAAGTAACCTAACTAGTGGTTAGAATGCAACCAAGACCCCCCCTCTTGGGCCGATCGGTCACTATGTGACCAAGTTTTGTACCATTTTTGATTATAATATTTCATTGTGTCTCATATCAAGAGGACACATGATCCATTGGTCTTTGATTTCACCATTGTCTATAAGAACAAGTTAGTGCACTAGAGATCATTCACTCCACACATCACCACAAATTACTCTCTCCCTCTTGCTCTATACTCACGGCCGAACACCCCCTTGGCACTTCCATCCATTTTCGAGTTTGATCTTCATATTCCAAGCATATACAAACATCAAGGGTCACATATTAGGAAGCTTGGTGCACTCGGAGCTCGAAGGACCTCTTTCTCTAGCTTTTATCCACCTCATTTGTGCATAGATTCTTCCCTAGCCTCGAGCTAGAGGTATGATGCTTAAAACACTATCTTGAACTAATCTAAAGCGGTTAATATGTGGTGTAACGATTAAAACTCGAAATCTTGCAAAATGGTGCATTAAAGTCTACTAAAAACATGAAAAACGATGGTTAAAAGCTCACTAGTTGTGTAAATGTTGTAGTAATTGAGATTTGTGATTATTTAGACCCGATCTATGTTGTGGTAGCTCGGATCATCGTTCAACCCGGTTTGGTCATGATCACGAATCATGACATAAGGTTGTTATGAATAGAACAAGGGTTAAAAGGTGAAACTCTACCACATGCGAATGATGAACTTGTGTAAAAGTGTTTTACTTGTGGAATAGTGTTTAAAACTAGCAGATCTACGTATCTGCAAGTGGTATTTTCAAAAGACCGACTGTCAAAGAAATCATGTTTTTCTAAAATGGATCTTACACTAACAAGCATGATTTTTATAAACCACAAGTGTGTAAACACTTGTGAAATGAAAAGTTTCGACAAAATAACAATCTTTGTAAAAGATGACGGGAAGTTGTAAAGACGGATTTACTTTAAAAACGAGGTTTTTACGAGACCACATTACTTTATATGAAGATCCACTAAATGTAAGGAGACGTACGCTATAATTTTTAGAAAAACTACAAGTTCATGTGATTATGCGATTTACATACTTGTCGACTAGTTCGTTGTGTCGGAAATTGTTGGATTGAATAAGGAAGTTGTTGAAATTGATTTTGTAATAGAAAATGATACGCTTGAAAGCGTGGCCACCTCTAGTTACAGAGGAAACTCTGGCGATATTTTTCTAAAAACCTAACACTTAGAATTATTTTCGCTACAAGGGTTAGAATTATTTTTGACATGTTTTCAAAACATAAATTTCGCCATGACTTTATTTACTAAATAATCGGAGGTGGGATTTTCACAAAACGAAACGTGATAAATATATATATATTTAGTAAATATATTTTCACCACACTGTTTATGATTATTTTGTAAAAATACATAAATATTATTTTTAGAGTAAAAATAATATTTTCGAACGTAAACAGATCCAAAATAATACGAACGCCTCTACGATAACTATATAAGTTACACTGGTAATATTTATTACCACTCGAATGATAAAACGTAACTTACGCATTATACGGAAATATTTATGAACGCGTATTTTATCAACGTATTATTTTTGGGGAATATTATGTGAAATGAAAATATAATATTTTTGAGAAAAATATTTATATATTGGAATTAGAAATAAATATATATTAAGTGAGACTTAATGATATAATTCGAACGCACATGTATTAAATCCCCCATCCTTGGGAAGGAGATTAACTACCAAGTATATAAAGTAAGCCCAAAATAGTTGTCTAACTATTTCCCAAAAACTTAAACTATAAAGCTAAGGCACGGCCGTCCGTCTAATAGAGTTAGAACTTGTAGGTCGTTGCACAGCTGCTTGACTTGGAGTATACTTGGTAGAGACGCACCGACTGTGAGTTCATGTCCCCCTTTTCTCTTAACTGTTTTCAGTTTACTAAACTGCGGGGGTGAAATACATGTTACTTTGATTATGATTACTTTATACATGGTATGGTTAGTGTAAGGAGGGTTACTATTTAGATCATGTCAATGGGTAGGCGGAAACTTGAGGTCATTAATCCTCAGGGTAGGACCGAGGGGCAGGAGCGATAGATCTATTTGGGTGTAGCGAGCCCAGTCCCAGGCCCAGCATAACGGACCGCGGGATGACTTTGTACCCGACGCATAAATCTGCTAGGTTTGAGCCTTCCTCGTTGCATTTCACACATATCAATGGCCTTGCAAACCATTGGTGATCTCTTTTTTTTTTTCCTTATTTGCTACATACCAGGATTTTGATAAATACAGAGGTTTACTTACTCACTTACACATGAACTCGCTCAACATTATTGTTGATTTTGCAACTTACATGTATTTCAGGGAATTAAAGGATCTGGCACGGTATGGCACGTTTTCCCGCTGCACTAGTACGAGGTCATCCGGGGTATAGGGAATGTGACTCTTTCCTGGGCAAGTCACAGTCCTTAAACTGTGTTTCTGTTGATGTTTATGTTTGTTGAACAATGTTAAGGTTGTTAGGGTGTTTTCCCGTTAAAACAATGTTATTGTATTTGGTTTTCAAAACTTAATGGATGATCTTGCATGTTTTTAATTCATATAGCTTTGTTATGATTAAGCTATGGTATTAAGAAGTCACACCAAATTAACCACGCTTCCGCAAAGCCAGGGTGTGACAGCTTGGTATCAGAGCTCTGATCATAGCGAACTAGGATTCTTTCTCGAGTCTAGACTATGATCACTAGGGCTCTCACGAAAACATTTTTACTGCATACCACTTAAGTCCAGATCCAAAACCTTTTTATAAACAAATGTTGAGCACATTTTATTTATTATTTTACGCTCAGTCTTGGAGGCTGAGGCTCGATCTTAGAGATCGAGGTAGATGTTTATTATGTTAGTCTCAGTCTTGAAGGCTGAGGCTCGGTCTTGGAGGCCGAGGCTCGATCTTAGAGATCGAGGTAGATGGCTAGTGAGACTAGGAAGAGTAGGCTCAGTCTTGGAGGCTGAGGCTCGGTCTTGGGGATCGAGGCTCGACCTAAGAGGTCGAGGTAGATGATAGAGCAGTCTTAGAGACTGGGAGGAATTTGGCTAGTGGGACTAGGAGTGTCAGTCTTAGAGACTGGGAGGCTAGTGGGACTAGGAAAGTTATGTGATATCTTACTTGGTGACTTATGTGATTACCTGATTGTATGACTGATTATTTGTGCATATTTGTGTTTATGTTACAGACTCATGGACTCGCCTGGTACAGGCGATTCGGACACCAGCGGACCCATACCTGTAGTATCTGATGACCTCGCATCTTCAGAGCACGAGGTGCACACTTCTGACTATAACAGCACTGACGAGGACGATTTTCAGCCCTTCGCACTACCTGATGGTGCTGATGAGCCTGCAGATGGCCCTCCCGTTGAGTACCTACCGTTAGTAGAGATTCCCGCTCCTATACCCTTAGCCGTTTATCCTGCGTATGACATACTTCTTGACGCCGAGGCTGACGACGATATTGATCTGTATGATGACGAGCCCATTGAGGATGAGATCCAGGGCGAGGCCCTTCTTCCTGCTGGCGATCTTCTGATGATCGCTGACGCTCCCGCCGAGGACTCACCCGCGCATTCTCCGGTCCCAGACTCCTTTGAGTCTGTGGCATCCGCACCTTCCCACACTTTGAGCGCACAGCACTTTTTGCATGGTTCAGATCCTGACCAGGCATCCTCTGTTGCTCCTATTCCCAGTTTTGCGTTTGACCATGATGACGTGGAGGATTCTGATCCTATCTTTCCCCCGGGATTCGACCCGGATCATGACATAGAGTTTATACCTATGGATCAGCCCATGGAGGATCCAGCTGACCCAGTCGATCCTATCGACCCCAAGTTTGATTTCGAGATGGCTTTTGACGATCCCGAGCCTGCCATCGCCCCTGAGCAGGCAGCCGCTCTAGACCCTATGCCTGAGCATGACCCCGTACATGCTGGCATCCCTGTTGATCCTGTTATTAGCTGACCCGCCTGTCGATGTTCACCTTGTGGATGCTCCATTGCTGGAGGGTGATCATGTCATTGCTGCCGATCATGTCGATCCACCTCTTATTGCTGATGCACCAGTCGATCCTTTTGTTGCTCCCCCACCTGATCCCGTTCCACTAGAGCCCGAGCATGCACTGTTCGCGGCACACTTGGATCCCCCAGATGAGCACGCACAGCACGAGTGGATTCCTACTGATGAGGATGTTCCACCTATTCCCCTACACCACACTGATACACGACATGTTGATTTCTCTTTTCAGGTTCCTCAGTTTGTACCTCCAGCGAGACCTGGAGAGGGTTCTTCGGCCCATCCTTTTGGGCATGTGCCGATGTCTGTTCCTTTCATGCCACAGTTTCCACCTGTTTTACCATCCGCTTCACCGTTTCACGTGGCACCTTTCGACCCCACCAGTGAGCCTTTACTTTGGTCCTCACCGCCTGTCATGCCACCGACTGATCCTTACCATCCATTCCATGTGGGACACACTATTGAGGACGTTTTGATGTCTTTCGTTTTTCAGCACGAGTCACACACGCAGCGCATCCAGGAGCTTGAGAGAGCTCAGCTGCCACAATGCCAGTGCCATGGTCAGACACACTCTCCTCTGCAGCCATTCCGAGCTTTGCCCCCAGATTATGCTGCACGCCTTTTTGCTTTAGAGCAGCAGGTCGCTTCTTTCATCCGTACTCAGAGAGCCATGGAGGAGGACTGGCTCCAGTTACGTCGTTTGTTTTACACTCACTTTCCCCCTCCTCCACCGTCATCTGTATAGAGCTCATCAGTGATGTTTGGGTAGACGTTGGTGAGAGGACCGCGATTGCTTTTGACTGCACAGCATTTTTGGAGACTACCTGATGATTCTGACTTTTGTTGACATGTATTTGATGTATTTGACACTGACTTGATATAGTTTTTGGACAGGGGTGATGTAGCCCCTAGTTGATTGATGATTGTATGACACAGTGATGTACTGATACACTTACTATGTGGTCTCGATATATGGCAATCGCAGTATTCTCATCATATTTGTTTTGCTTGATTGTTTATATATATTATTATGACATGGGATGTTGTGTGTATAATACTTGTGACATGGGATGTTGTGTGATTGGTATTTGAGATATATTGATGACATGAGATGTTATGTGCTATTATTATTACTATATACGTACGCTTTACTATGGCCTGACCGACGTAAACACATCTTTAGAAGATGCCGCCAAGACGTCAACAACAGCAAATGCCTACCACTCAGGCCGAACTACAGCAAGTCATTGCTGCTGCCATTGCTCAATATGCTGCCTCTCAAGGAGGAATGAGTGGAAGCAACTCTGGCAACACCGGCAACAACAACAATCCACCTCATGGGTGCACCTACAAGCAGTTTTTGGACTGCAAGCCCGTAAACTTTGATGGCACAGGAGGTGCTGTCGCCTTTGTCCGCTGGGCTGAGAAAACTGAATCTGTTCTTCGCATGAGCAAATGCGCACTGGATCAGCAAGTCACCTATATCTCTGGGCTTCTTGGATGGAGCCCTATCTTGGTGGAATCTGCAAGTACAGACACTTGGTGAAGCTGCTGCTTACGCGCTGACCTGGACCAAACTGAAGGAACTTATGCGCAAAAAGTATTGTTCCCGCGCTGAAATCCAAAAATTGAAGACAGAGTTCTGGCATTTAAAGATGGAAGGTCCAAAGATTGCAGAATACGTTCAGAGGTTCCACGACTTATCGCATGTGGTCCCCTATATGGTCACTCCAGAGTTCAAAAGGATTGAACGTTTTATTTGGGGATTAGCTCCTCAAATCAAAAGCATGGTGACCTCCTCCAAGCCTGCGACTATTACTGAGGCGATTGATTTGAGCGTGGCTCTCACCGAGGAGGCAATTCGTTTGAACAAGTTTGATGAAGCTGAGCCAAAGAAGAAAGAGACTCATGTGGAGTCATCAGGGGGAAACAAGCGGAAGTTTTCAAACTTCAAACAGGGCACCGGGGTGGTGGTTAAGAAAGGGGAATCAAGTATGACAGCTCAGGTTACAGCCGGTAATGGGAAGAAAGGAAAGGGATACATGGGCACCCAGCCCAAGCGTAATAACTGCCAGCGCCATCATTCTGGCCGTTGTGGGTTGAAGGTTTGTGAAGCATGTGGAAAGACTGGCCACCTGAAGGAGTCTTGTTGGGCCACTGTTGGCCAGGGAGGCCAGAGAGGATTTGGAAACAGAAACGCCAACCGGGGCGGAAATGGAAATCGCCCCCAAGGGAACAATGGAGGTGATGGAAACCGAGTCAACAATGTTAACCAAGCGGGCGCCATAAATCGTAACCAGAGGAACAATCAAGTTGGAAACGGTGGTGGAAATGGGCAAAGGCCCGGATGTTTCAACTGTGGTGATCTTGGGCACTACAAGAGGAATTGCCCAGAGTTGAACCAAGCCCGCGGAAGGGTTTTCAACATAGAAGCAAGGGAAGCGCGCCAGGATCCCAATGTTGTCACTGGTACGTTCCCTGTAAACCAACGCTATGCATCTGTTTTATTTGATACTGGCGCCGATTATAGCTTCGTGTCGTTAGAGTTTAAGAATATGCTTGGTTTAGCCGCTAGTAAATTATATATTCCGTACTCGATCGAATTGGCTAATGGGAAGTTGGTAAAAGCCAATGAAGTTATCAGAGGTTGTGCGATCGAATTGGGAGAGCGTGAGTTTGCTCTGGATCTACTACCAGTCCAGTTGGGAAGCTTCGACGTGGTAGTAGGAATGGATTGGTTATCAGGCAACAAGGCAGAGATAGTTTGTCATGAAAAGGTAGTTCGTATCCCAACTGAGGGATGTGCTGCCTTCCTGGCACACATTGTGGATAAGAAAGCTGAAGAGCCGAAGATCGAAGACATCCCTGTCGTGAGGGAATACCCAGAAGTCTTCCCAGAAGACTTGCCTGGATTGCCGCCTCAAAGGAAAGTGGAGTTCCGCATTGACTTAGTTCCAGGCGCCGCGCCTGTGGCTAAGGCACCGTACAGACTTGCTCTGTCTGAAATGCAGGAACTGTCGACACAACTTCAAGAGTTGTTAGACAAGGGATTCATCCGACCGAGCTTCTCGCCTTGGGGAGCTCCAGTTTTGTTTGTCAAGAAGAAGGACGGTAGTTTTCGAATGTGCATTGACTACCGGGAGTTGAACAAGCTGACGATCAAGAATAGATACCCTCTGCCAAGGATTGATGATCTATTCGACCAACTGCAAGGTTCAAGCTTTTATTCAAAGATCGATCTTCGATCTGGATACCATCAGTTAAGGTTACAAGAGGAGAGTATCCCGAAGACAGCCTTCAGAACTCGTTATGGACACTACGAGTTCCTCGTTATGCCGTTTGGGTTAACAAACGCACCTGCAGTGTTCATGGATTTGATGAACAGAGTTTGTAAGCCGTACTTGGATAAGTTCATGATTGTATTCATCGATGATATTTTGATTTATTCAAAGACGAAGGCTGAACACGAGCAGCATCTTAGAGCCATTCTGGAGCTGCTAAAGAAGGAACAGCTGTATGCCAAACTCTCTAAGTGCGAGTTTTGGCTGCGTGAAGTCCAATTTCTTGGACATGTGGTAAATGAAGGTGGGATTCATGTGGACCCAACCAAGATCGAAGCGATTAAGAATTGGGAAACGCCAAAGACACCAACCGAGATTCGACAATTCTTAGGTTTGGCTGGTTATTATCGGAGATTCATTGAGAATTTTTCAAAGATCGCTCAACCATTGACGCTCCTCACTCAGAAGGACAAGAAGTTTGATTGGGGAATCAAACAGGAAGAAGCGTTTCAGATATTGAAAGATAAGCTTTGCAACGCGCCAATCTTAGCACTACTGGAAGGTACAGATGATTTTGTGGTATATTGCGACGCTTCGCGTCAAGGATTGGGTTGTGTGTTGATGCAACGCCAAAAGGTTATTGCTTACGCATCGCGTCAGTTGAAAGTGCATGAAAAGAACAACACCACTCACGATTTGGAGCTTGGCGCAGTGGTTTTTGCTTTAAAGATCTGGAGACACTACCTTTATGGTACGAAATGTACGATCTTCACAGATCATAAGAGCCTACAACACATATTCAACCAGAAGGAGCTGAATATGAGGCAAAGACGATGGGTAGAGTTGTTGAATGACTACGACTGCGAGATAAAGTATCATCCAGGGAAGGCGAACGTGGTCACCGATGCCCTAAGTCGAAAAGAGAGGATCAAGCCCATAAGGGTTAGGGCTTTGGAGATGGTTATACGAACCGATTTTCCTCTGCGCATTCGTGCTGCGCAGAAAGAAGCTCTCAAGGAAAGAAGCCTTGAAGAGGAATATCTCCGTGGGATGGAGAAGTTATTGGTACCAAACAGGGAAGGAACGTTGTGTTTTGGGAAAAGGATTTGGGTTCCTTTGTTTGGAGGTTTAAGGAAGGTTATTTTCGATGAAGCTCACAAATCGCGGTACTCTATCCACCCAGGTGCGGATAAGATGTACCAGGACCTTAAAGATTATTATTGGTGGCCTAGGATGAAAGGCGATGTGGCCGTTTAGGTGAGAAAATGTTTAACTTGCGCTAAGGTTAAAGCGGAATACCAGAAGCCTTCAAGACTTCTGCAACAACCGGAAATTCCCAAGTGGAAGTGGGAACAAATCTCCATGGATTTTATTACGAAGTTGCCAAGAACGCCAAAGGGCCATGACACTATTTGGGTAATAGTGGATCGATTGACGAAATCAGCGCACTTCTTACCTATCCGAGAAAAGGATAATACAAGCAAATTGGCCGAAATTTACATAAGAGAAATTGTTACACGCCATGGAGTACCCCTCTCGATCATCTCTGATAGAGACGGAAGGTTCATATTAAGGATTTGGCAATCCTTCCAAGAAGCTTTTGGCTCGCAATTGAATATGAGCACCACGTTTCACCCGCAGACCGACGGGCAAAGCGAACGGACGATACAAACCTTGGAAGACATGCTGAGAGCATGTGTGATGGATTTGGGCGGTAGCTGGGATAAGCATTTGCCTTTGGTCGAATTTTCATACAACAACAGCTACCACACCAGTATTGGTGCCGCACCATTCGAGGCTTTATATGGGCGCAAGTGCAGATCACCGCTCTGTTGGTCTGACGTCGGTGATAGACAGTTGGTTGGTCCTGATGTAGTCCAGGAAACCACAGACAAGATTGCACAAATCCGAGATCGCATTAGTGCGGCTCGTGACCGTCAGAAAACCTACGCGGATCGAAAAAGGAAACCTCAAGAGTTTGAGGTAGGTGATATGGTTTTGTTGAAGGTATCACCCTGGAAGGGTGTGGCACGCTTTGGGAAGCGTGGAAAGTTGAATTCGGGTATATTGGTCCGTTCAGGATTTTGGAAAGAATTGGGTCCGTAGCATACAAGTTGGATCTACCTGCTGAACTGAATGGAGTTCACGATACATTTCATGTATCCAATCTGAAGAAAAGTCCAACGCAAGATACCGTTGTCATTCCTACCAACGAAATTCATGTTGACGACACGCTCCACTTCGTTGAAGAACCCGTTGAGGTTACGGATTGGAAAGTGAACAAGACCCGCCGGAGCAGTGTCAAGCTCGTCGAGGTTCGTTGGAATGCCAGGCATGGTCCTGAATACACCTGGGAACGTGAGGACCGGATGAAAGAGAAATACCCCCACTTATTTCCCAAAAACCCTGTGACTAGAAGCAGAACTTAAAATTTCGGGACGAAATTTTTCTAACGGGGGGAGAATGTGACAACCCTCACTAAACCAGGTATCCGTACGGTTTAATTAATAATTAATTGCTGCTTAATTACTGTGCTTACTTGAAATTACTGATGAACTGCTACTTGAATTCTGATACATGTACATATCTGCATCATACTTTGATTTCCGTCACTACATCATTTACATACTGAACTCTAGTGACAAACATGATGCACAAAAGCACAGTAGCACTATGAACGGATAACCTATTGAACATGCTGATAAAGCCAGCATCAGGCAGATACTGCCTCTAAGGCCTGTATGAGCCAGAAATATTTTACTACACCCATAGTGAGTGTAGGGATACAAGGGTTGTAGAACTGCGTCTCTAGGAATAAGTTACGATGACTGGATGTGCCTAAAACATACACTGAGCACAAAACACAGCACTTTAATAAACAACTTAGCTTCTAGCTAGCTAATAAAGTGCCAAAGCATGAGAAAAATATTACTAGACACTTTCCAAAGTGTCGGGAATAAGTTGTGTCACTAAAAATGGTATTAACGACACTTTAAAGCTTTATTAAGCGCTTTAACGGATTACTATCCAACCGAACAACCGGACTATACCCGGAACATAAAAATATAGACATTAACATTATTGATCTTTTTCTGAGCCAGTTAGGGTCCCTGAACACCCTAACACCCGCCATAAAACATAACACACCACTAACCGAGTTAAGTGCTTATCTAACCTATTAACTTAACTAAGTAACCTAACTAGTGGTTAGAATGCAACCAATACCCCCCCCCCCTTGGGCCGATCGGTCACTATGTGACCAAGTTTTGTACCATTTTTTATTTTAATATTTCATTGTGTCTCATATCAAGAGGACACATGATCCATTGGTCTTTGATTTCACCATTGTCTATAAGAACAAGTTAGTGCACTAGAGATCATTCACTCCACACATCACCACAAATTACTCTCTCCCTCTTGCTCTATACTCACGGCCGAACACCCCCTTGGCCACTCCATCCATTTTCGAGTTTGATCTTCATATTCCAAGCATATACAAACATCAAGGGTCACGTATTAGGAAGCTTGGTGCACTGCGAGCTCGAAGGACCTCTTTCTCTAGCTTTTATCCACCTCATTTGCGCATAGATTCTTCCCTAGCCTCGAGCTAGAGGTATGATGCTTAAAACACTATCTTGAACTAATCTAAAGCGGTTAATATGTGGTGTAACGATTAAAACTCGAAATCTTGCAAAATGGTGCATTAAAGTCTACTAAAAACATGAAAAACGATGGTTAAAATCTCACTAGTTGTGTAAATGTTGTAATAATTGAGATTTGTGATTATTTAGACCCGATCTATGTTGTGGTAGCTCAGATCATCTTTCAACCCGGTTTGGTCATGATCACGAATCATGACATAAGGTTGTTATGAATAGAACAAGGGTTAAAAGGTGAAACTCTACCACACGCGAATCATGAACTTGTGTAAAAGTGTTTTACTTGTGGAATAGTGTTTAAAACTAGCAGATCTACGTATCTGCAAGTGGTATTTTCAAAAGACCGACTGTCAAAGAAATCATGTTTTTCTAAAATGGATCTTACACTAACAAGCATGATTTTTATAAACCACAAGTGTGTAAACACTTGTGAAATGAAAAGTTTCAACAAAATAACAATCTTTGTAAAAGATGACGGGAAGTTGTAAAGACGGATTTACTTTAAAAACGAGGTTTTTACGAGACCACATTACTTTATATGAAGATCCACTAAATGTAAGGAGACGTACGCTATAAATTTTAGAAAAACTACAAGTTCATGTGATTATGCGATTTACATACTTGTCGACTAGTTCGTTGTGTCGGAAATTGTTGGATTGAATAAGGAAGTTGTTGAAATTGATTTTGTAAAAGAAAATGATACGCTTGAAAGCGTGGCCACCTCTAGTTACAGAGGAAACTCTGGCGAAATTTTTCTAAAAACCTAACACTTAGAATTATTTTCACTACAAGGGTTAGAATTATTTTTGACATGTTTTCGAAACATAAATTTCGCCATGACTTTATTTACTAAATAATCGGAGGTGGGATTTTCACAAAACGAAACGTGATAAATATATATATTTAGTAAATATATTTTCACCACACTGTTTATGATTATTTTGTGAAAATACATAAATATTATTTTTAGAGTAAAAATAATATTTTCGAACGTAAACAGATCCAAAATAATACGAACGCCTCTACGATAACTATATAAGTTACACTGGTAATATTTATTACCACTCGAATGATAAAACGTAACTTACGCATTATACGGAAATATTTATGAACGCGTATTTTATCAACGTATTATTTTTGGGGAATATTATGTGAAATGAAAATATAATATTTTTGAGAAAAATATTTATATTTTGGAATTAGAAATAAATATATATTAAGTGAGACTTAATGATATAATTCGAACGCATATGTATTAAATCCCCCATCCTTGGGAAGGAGATTAACTACCAAGTATATAAAGTAACCCCGAAATAGTTGTCTAACTATTTCCCAAAAACTTAAACTATAAAGCTAAGGCACGGCCGTCCGTCTAATAGAGTTAGAACTTGTAGGTCGTTGCACAACTGCTTGACTTGGAGTACACTTGGTAGAGACGCACCGACTGTGAGTTCATGTCCCCCTTTTCTCTTAACTGTTTTCAGTTTACTAAACTGCGGGGTGAAATACATGTTACTTTGATTATGATCACTTTATACATGGTATGGTTAGCGTAAGGAGGGTTACTATTTAGATCATGTGAATGGGTAGGCGGAAACTTGAGGTCATTAATCCTCAGGGTAGGACCGAGGGGCAGGAGCGATAGATCTATTTGGGTGTAGCGAGCCCAGTCCCAGGCCCAGCATAACAGACCTCGGGATGACTTTGTACCCGACGCATAAATCTGCTAGGTTTGAGCCTTCTTACATGCATTTCACACATATCAATGGCCTTGCAAACCATTGGTGATCTCTTTTTTTTTCCTTATTTGCTACATACCAGGATTTTGATAAATACAAAGGTTTACTTACTCACTTACACATGATCTCGCTCAAAATTGTTGTTGATTTTGCAACTTACATGTATTTCAGGGAATTAAAGGATCTGGCACGGTATGGCACGTTTTCCCGCTGCACTAGTACGAGGTCATCCGGGGTTTAGGGAATGTGACTCTTTCCTGGATAAGTCACAGTCCTTAAACTGTGTTTATGTTGATGTTTATGTTTGTTGAACAATGTTAAGGTTGTTAGGGTGTTTTCCCGTTAAAACAATGTTATTGTATTTGGTTTTCAAAACTTAATGGATGATCTTGCATGTTTTTAATTCATATAGCTTTGTTATGATTAAGCTATGGTATTAAGAAGTCACACCAAATTAAACCTCCATACTGATAGGCATGGAAGCAATCTATGGAACTTATTAAGATACATCAATCCTCATGTGGCACTTTTGTCATACCGTCTGGTATTCGCAATCGATAGAGATCAAAGAGATATCAACTACATATGCTGACGTACTACATCTAGAAAAAGGATGCTTCTAGAATTGTACGACTGAAGGTTTTTAGCAAAAACAGAAGAAATGGTTCTTATGACTTCGCCTGTAGTTTTACCTTACACTTAATATCTGGGGTTCTTACGGGAAAAATTTCTAAAAGTTTGCTAAGCTTATGGTCTTATGAGAGACTCAGCAGCACCTGAAACCAAACATAACTCCTAGCAATAAAATCACAATAAGGGATTTATCTGGTGTCATTATTAATGTGAACTGCCTCTAATCATTCATCAGGAGGGTTAAGCGCCTCCATTCTTAATCCTTTTAAACTTAGCTGCAAAATCTTTGACAAATTTTAGGGCAGTCTCAGCTTTGACTGGTTATTTCTTAATCTATATAATGTGAGTAGCTGAGGTAGATCCATAATGAATTTATAATAAGCAGGATTTGAAACCTTAATCTGCCTTCTTATTGCCGATGCTAACCACCAATAATTGTTTGCATTAAGCTTAGATTTTTGTGTAGACTGAATAGGGCACTATCTCAGCCAATGCATTAAAATTTGTAACATACTGTCTACAGTCTAGAACTTTTGGTGAGAGTCAGAAAATTCTTATTCCATCTTTTTCCATTTCATGATGCGGATAATAGGTTTTTCTAATAAGGTCCTTAAAACTTGGTCCATCCCATATTGTATAAGAGGATCTTTCTTGTGGACTTCATTAATGTCCTCACTAATTAAGGGTATTGCCACCGAATGACTGTGATGCATACCTTACTGTGTCCTTTCCAGCATAACCGTTGATACACCTAATGGTTTCTACTTCATCTAACAATTTCTTGCAATCGATGGCCCCTTTTTATTATTGAAGTCTCTTGACTTCCAAGAGACGAAGTACTTTTAAGTACATCCTAAAAAGAATGAGGCTCCTTGCCATATATGCTTTTGTTGGGTTTATTCTTCGCATTTGAAGTACGAATATAGCTCTTCTCATGAGCAGCGACATGTGTTTTAAAGCAAGCATCATTCAGCTTCTTGAACCATTTCATGACATTTCTCATAGCCTTTCTATCAGCTGCGTTATTTACAATTTTGGAGATTAACTCCATTAAGATTGAGGTTCACATTTGATGCATCATTAACATTTGTCGCATTTCTAGCGTCGCGACTGTTGTTTGTCTCTTCTGAGTTTTCCATACTCGAAGCTTTGGTGTTGATATACCAAATTCAACAAGTGCTTAGGCAATCCATACCCGGTGTCTCCTTGAATTGTCAAAGGCTGACCATAAGGAGTCTTGATAACTACTTGCTTCTTATCACACACAATATGGGCTTGGTTTTAAGACGACCAATCCATTCCTATCACTATATCGAGTCCCTCTTATTTTTAATGGAGACAAGGACAACGGAAAAGAATGATTCCTAATGGATATAAAACATCCATCTAATATTGTTGAAGCATTCTCTGAGGTACCATCGGCCAATTCTACATCCTATTTAACGCTTATAGTTTTAACAGGCAGATTTAATAATTTACAAAATCTATTGTCTACGAATGACTTATCTGCACTTAAATGAAATAATACTCTAGCATAAACGTCATTGATAAGGAAAGTACCTGTTGTGACATTGTCATCCTGAACGGCCTCTTGAGCATTTATTTGAGAGCCCCCAGCTTTGGTCTTCTTAGCCTCCCCAAGCTTCTTGGTTTTATTTGGGCAATTAGTTTTGATGTGCCCTTTGTCATTGCAACCATAACAGGTTGCGTCCTTTATGTCTTGGCACTCCAAAGTCTTGTGCCCTTCCTTATTACAAATTCTATAAGGCTTAGCTTGTGAATCTAAAGTGCCTTTCCCGTTAGTCGCCTTCTTTGGGCAGCGGGTCTTTATGTGCCCCTTCTCGCCACAACCATAGCATGTGGCGTCCTTCAAGTCCTTGCATTCATGGGTCTTGTGATCCATCTCTTTACAGATGACACATCCCCTAGTCTGTTCATAGAAACATTTTCCGAAGTGCTTCTTCCCGCATGTTTTACATTTGGGTTTTGCCTCCTTTGGCTTGGACTGGTTATAGTTTGAACCGGTCTTACCCTTTTTGTAACCCTTATTTGAGGTATTATCGCACTTTCGCTTATGATCCTTTAATATACGGTCCACAGCTTTGTTTACGGCTGTATCTAACATAGCCTGTAACTCGGTGCCCACTAAGTTCAGTCTTGCATCATCATTCTGATCAACTGGATGATTGTGAGCTTCAGATGAGTCAGCCATGGTAAAGCTTTTGTAGGATCGATATGCTGACCCGAATGAGTCGATCAGAGGAGTTTTGATCAGTTACAGGTACGGAAAACAAGTAATTGACTTAGAAACAGCTAAATCTTCACTTTAACTACTGATTGTATTGATTTAAGAGCAATTACACTCAGTCTTTACACCGACAACAGTTTGGTATGGAATACAAGGCAATTCCTCCTAATTTTGCTCAAGAGCTGCCTATACATAGGCTTCTGATTTCGCCCGGGATGACACATGTCATCAGAAGCGAAATCACAAGATGTGATTTCGGGCGAAATCACAAGATGTGATTTCGGGCGAAATCACCTGGATGATCCTAGGAGCGAAATCAGCTTCATAACTATATAGTTCTCCTATTTTCTCGTATAACGTACCCTGATCTATACAATGCAATCTAAGACTCGATACAAGACGAAGTCGACAGATGCATGCACTAACAGACTCTCGCTCAGATGTTGACGAGTCGCAAGTGTCGAGTCTTGACAAACTTCAGCCTTGATCAGTCTTTGGGCTTCTCTATCTCTATCTTCAAATTGTCTTCAGACTCCCCCTTGCGATATGCTGGCATTCCTTAAGTTCATCAGCATCATTAGCTTCAGGATCGTTGTCTGACTTTCACACTTTGTCCACATTCGTTAGCCTGGCTCAACCTTTGTCTTTAGAGACCACAGGAATCGGAAACCTGGCTTTCTTTAATCAGAATCCTCAGGTATCGTAACCTGGCTCTCGTCTAGCTTAGGTCTCAGAATTGATTAACCTGGCTCAATTTAGCTCCTGCACAGACTCTGCCTCACAATAAATTTCACAAATTTAAACATTTCAAATATTGAGGTATGCACCAACACTCACTCTCCCTCATATCAATACTTTCATGATGAACCACTTGTAAAAATAGGATTTATATGTTTTTAGTTTCAATACAAACTCCCTCTCATCTCATAGTCATCATGTTTAGCACTTAGACTTTTGAAGATCAGCTCTCCAACATCAGTTGTCGAAAATCTTTTTGACTTTTTCAAAGATTTATGCTAAAACACACACAAAATCTTTTTGGATTTTCTGAAAGAAAGTAAATACAATAAAGAAATATTTATAGACAATATTTTTGTGAGTTTGTGTAAGAGGATCATATCAGTTTATGAGACATGTCACCAACACCGTTAAGCTTTGATTTCATTTTAAGCTCTAAACAATTTACCTAGATTGTCAGTATATTTGTCCACTTAAATTTTCACACAAAGTTCAATTGATCCGAGATACGATGTTAATGTTTTAGAGACTTAAAGTTATTTGTGTGTCCCACTACTTGAATATACTCTTGTATCCAGATCCCAATATTCAGTCTTACAGGTGAGTATACCACAGATGATATCTGTCAGGGGTTAAATGCGAGGGCCGTGAGAGCTCAGGTCGATACTTCCGTATACGTAGAGAGATGATGGCTTCGACTTTAGGTGTGTCCCCTTTAGAGGATCTTTTGATTACAACAGCAGTGACTATCAATTTTATTGTTTCATCAACATGCTGAGGGCGAGCTTATATTTCAAAGCATTTGCAGAAAGTATTATCCAGGGACTAGGTCAGAACTTCCATTCAGCAGAAGTCCCGGGATAATACCCCAGATATCACTGAGCATAAAGACCTAGTATCTCAGAATAAGGGACCTTTCAAACAAGATTTCAGGGGTTACCTATATATCCAAAAAGTTGTTACCCACAGAATAATCAAGGTTTACTACTTGGGGATATGGTTCATCATCTTGTCCATCAATCACATATAGTAAATCAAGTACAACTTAATGTCCCTGATTTACCATGTGCAATTAAGCAACCTCTGTACCACTTGAAAGAAAATACACATAATACCAGTTGTAGGAATATCACATCTACATAAACCATTTTACCATCTTGGATGCTGATTCCTGCTTCACACTTACCAACCTGGAAGCTCCGGCATAGTCCTTCAACCTATAAAATTCAAACATTTCAAACAACTTTCATTCAAACTCATTAAACATGAATGATGCCGATTCCTGATCCACAATTACAAACTTGGGATCTTCGGCATAGTCCTAAGACTATTAAGGAAAACAAATTTCTATCCAAGTCTTCTCAGACTTGATGGTTTTCAATTCTTGCGCAGTAGGGTTGTAAGTTGCCTTTTTAGTTGCATAAAAATCTTTAACCCCCTTTTCTTTCCTATTAAGCATTTTTCCAAAAATTTTCTTAACATTCCCATTGAATGTTTTCTCTACATCAAACTTAGTTTTCTCGGTATAAAACTTTCCCGAGATTTCAACCTTTCCAACTTTTTGCTTAACCTCTTCAAACTTCAGTGATGGAAATTCATTATCATTTACTGAAATTTTCATTTCAACCTGTGGCTCTTCTGGCTTTATGGAACCAAATTCATCGCCGACTTTCTCATCAACTTTCTTAACAACCCACACTTGGTTGTCCTTTGCTTTCTTATTATAAACATTCTTTTTAGAACACTCACCAACCTCATAAATTGAGTTTTCAAAAACTTTAAGTTTTTCGGTTGGTGGTTCAACATCAACAACTTTTTCTTTCAGTTTGTTAGAAACTCCCTGTTTAGTCTTGGCATTTTTCGGGCAGTTCCATGCAATGTGACTAGCTTCATTTCATTTGAAAGAGATTCGAATTTCCCTTGGATGAAACACTCCAGTTCCATTCCTTCTCTTCTCAGCAAGAAACTCCTGGTTTGATTGTTTCCAGAATGGTTTCTTCTGCTCTTCGTCTGCATTTCCACCTGAAACAAATTCTATTTTTGTTTTAGAATTTTTCTCATTTTTATAATTTTCTGGTAGAAGAAAACCTAAACCTTTCTTTTTGTAGCTACTATTTTGGTTTGGTTTCTTTTGAAAACCAGAACCAGAACTGTAACCCTTTTTCTTGTTCAAACGTTGTTGAACTCTTGAAGTGTATTTTTTAGGTTTTCCAGTAAGATTTAAATCTTTTATTTCAGAAATATTGATTTCTGTCATTTTGAAAACCTTTTTGATCATGTTAAAACGAACACTTCTTATTGGAAACTCTTTGTCAGAGTATAATTTGTCAGAATCATTTAAAGTGTATGCAACTTCAAATGTTTCATCATCCAAATTTGCTTTTGATAACAAAAATTCTTTACTATAAGACCGTTTAACCGACGACTTTGGACCATTGACTGACGGACATGAACCTCTAGACTCTAAATTTGACTCAGACTCCTCATCAGTATCTAACACCTGATCGACCACCTTTTTGATTAACTCAGACTCATGATCAGTGTCAGACGAGGTAAACGTGACGTCAATGTTTTCTCGTAATTCATCAGTTGTGTCGGTTTTTATCTTTATATTGACAGCTTTTTCAAGTTGCTCCTCGTTTGGTTTCCTAGGAGAATACCCTTCCCAGATTGGAGGCGGACACTTGTTATAGCTAACAGTCAGTTTCTTACCAGTATCCTTTTTCTTCGGCTTTTCATCTTGGAAGGCTTCCATACCTGCAACAGTTGGGTAAATACGATCAATAAGATAATCAGAACTAGAATAACTCTGCAATAATCGTCTGATTCTCTCATTCTCAATCTTTTCAGTTTCCAACTCTTGCTTCCACTTTGCACTTTCCTCGATGTAGAAATTGATAGCTTTCTGTTTCGTCATCATCATAGCATTCATCATCGTTAATGCTTGTTCTCTTTCAGAATTTGTCTTTTGAAGACCAGTCATTGTTCTGTTCAAGACATCATAAGATTCTTTCACATAGTTGAGGTTGAACAACAACTGCTCTTTCTTCTTTTCATACTCAGCTATAATTTCATCTTTTGCTGCACACTCTTTGCATGGATCAAGACACTTTTCACAAGGCTTGACAACTTCAACAATCTTTGCAACTTCTATTACTTTCCCTGCTTTAATCACCTTTTTCTCTTCAACCTCTTGCTCAGTCTCAATAGTCTCCTCAGTAACACTTTCAGCATTCATTTCCTGTTGTTCTTTGGCAGCTCGTTTCTCCTTCAGTTTTTCCAAGCGATCTGCAAAATAGAAATGAAAACTTTCAGGAGACAAATGAGATTTAGCAATGTTAATATGTTTTTCCTCCTCATCATCACTACTTCTATTATCAGTTGGTGACTGATCAAACTATACAGATTTTTCAGAAATATCATCTGATGAACCAGAAACAGATGGTGTTTGATCAAAAACAACTTCTTTTTCTGAACTTGCATCACTTTGTACACTCTCATCTGGATTCTGTGTGTTTTCATCAGCACTTTCTGAGCTTTCATCAGATGTGATAGACTTTACAGTTTCACCGATAGATTTCATCCATGCAGTGAACCTGTCAGGTTCTTTCACGATCTTATCAATGAATGCTTTAAAATCTCCCTTTTCATCCACAAACATATCCTAGCTGAAGCCTTCAGGTAGCCTTTCATCATCTTGATCGACTAAGCATGCTTTGCTTTCAGTAGATATGTAATTGTTCCAATTGAAATCCCCCAAACACGCTCTTTTAGAATCCTCGATTCTTCTACCATGAGCCACCTGCGGTTCTTGCTGCTGTCGTTGACTAACTTGCTGATATATGGCTTTCCGGTAGTAGTCATCTTTTCCAAACGGATTCTGAGCTCTACTAGCTTCCCTGTTCTTGCACTCCCTCTTGAAATGACCTTTTTCTCTGCATCGAAAACAAGTAACTTTAGATTTATCAAAGCCTAAAGTAGAAACATGTGCATAAAGAAAGTCATTTCTTCCGGTAATCAGCTTGAACTTTTCAGCACGTCTAAGAACACTGGCTAGACACCATTTGATATCCATCAGTTCCATCTCTTCGGCGTCTATCTGATCGTAATCCTCCTTTGTGAGCATAGGATTTCCGATCCTTCCAGCTACTAAGCCTTCATAAGATAGCAACACAGATCCAAGTAGAGCCATGTGATCTTTCACAACCTCTTCTGAGAAACTCTGACCTTCTGGAAGATTCAATGCGATGTTGCACTGTATCACATAACCATTTCCTGTCTTTGTGCTTTGAAGAGAATCCACTGCTGCTTTTCTTTGAACCCTGATTGTGACACCCCGTTGAAACGTTCGCACTCATACTAGCTTGACAGTGGCTGCCTTAACTTTCGGGACGAAAGTTCTTAAAACTTGGGGATAATGTGACACTTTGGGTTTTCCCGAGCAACCTTCTTGTATTAGCCTTTGGTGTACTTATATTATTAAATGAAAGTTCGTGAATTATCTTGACGAGTTATGTGATCTTTGTATTAAGTATGTGTATTATATATATGTATGTGTATAATAGTGAACCGAGACCACGTCTCGAGACCACCCGGTCTCGAGTGAACAGTAAACAGTGGGCCGGTTGGGCCGTGGACCTCCTTTAGTCCACCCGAAAGCCCCTTTTGGGTGCACCATAGAAGGGAGTATAAAACCCATGCCCAAGCCAACCATTCCTTATTTCCATCATTCTCCCACACTCACTCCCACACACACACTCCTTCATTCTCTCTTACTAAAACCCTAACAATCAAGCTCACCTCCCTCTCTCTCTCTCGGATTCAATCGGCGACAACAAGGAGCCTCGGTCAAGCTCATCATCGTCACTCGGACACTTCATTTCTCACTTTCTTCCTTGACTTGGTGCCTTTTCTCAACCGGTTAGTGTTTAGTAACCTTGTTGATCTTTGGGTAACTTTTGAATACATGATGACACTACTTGGTTGAGTGAATAGACTAATCATTTAGATGTTGCTTTGAATGATGGAATGATGGTTAATAAGTGTAAACTCTTATGTATAAATGACTTGCTAGAATTTATATGAATGACTAATGA